>NC_142930.1:140270349-140280349 GCF_046866305.1 Octopus bimaculoides
AACATATACATACATATATATATATATATATATATATATGATACATTCATAGATACACTCACACACACATATATATACTCCTACTTGACACTATTCAATATAACCTTCATTCATTTTTTCCCCATTATTTCTCTCATTATTATTGAACTTTCTTCAATGAAGGAAATTTCACCCAATACCTCCCAATCTCACCTTACCACTACACATTCTTCAATTTCTCCCGACGCCCTCGTTTCTATTGCCTATTCTCCCTCTTACTAATGGACAACTATCCACTTCATTTCCACAATTTCCTTTACAGCCGCCACCTAGCTCACACTAGATTCAACTTTGTAGTTCCATTCTCTGATATAATTATTTCTCTCTATTCATTGAATCAGATCCACAATAAAAATCTGCTTATCAAAACTTCTCCGCCAATTGGTGAGGTATAGGGAATGTGATTATTCATTTGACGCTATTCTTACAATAATTATGGCTGTTTGCCTATGGCATGGAGAAGGAGAAAGCTCAGTAACAAGACCCAATTTCATTGTGGCATTGATCTTGGCTTCGTAAAGTGCACCACTAACTTGGCATGAAAGCATTTGCAATGTGCTGTGCAAAAGGAGAGTGACTTACCATCAAACCAATCGAGCATCTAAACGCAGTTCGCCAAACTGATCTTTCTTTCACTCTTTCTTTCTCTCTTTCTCCCCATTCGCTCTCATTCTGTCTCTGTGTTTGTGTGTATGTGTATATATGTATGTTTTTTTGCAAATAAGAGAGAGAGAGAGAGAGACTGAGTGAGTAGCTGTGAGAGTATGTGTATATGGCTGGATGGATGTGTGTGTGTGTGTGCGTGTGTGTATGTTTGAAAATGAAAAAGTGAGATGTAGAGGGAAAAAGAAGTGGAGAGAGAGCAGGAAGAGACATAGATAGATAGATAAGTAAGTAGGTAAATAGATATAGATAGATAGATGGATAGATAGGTAAATAGGTATATAGATAGATAAATAGACAGATAGGTAGGTAAGTATATATATATATGCATATATAAAGCTAGATAGATAGATAAATGGATAGGTAAGTAGGTAGGTAGGTAGCTACCAACCTACCTACCTACCTACCTACCTACTTATATATATATATATATATATATATATATATATATATATATATATATATATATATATATATATACATATGTATATATATATACATACACACATATGTAAAGCTAAATAGATAGATGGATAGGTAGGTAGGTAGCTACCAACCTACCTACCTACCTAACTATCTAGACAGATAGACAAATAGATAGATACACAGATTGTAAGAGTGAGTGAGTGAAAGTCTATGTGCAAGCATATGCGTGAGAGAGTATGTGAGTGTGTTTGTAAGTTTTTGTATATGCATGTATCTCTGTGTTACTAGTGTGTAACAGAAAGGTTGGGATCAACATTATGAAATTTGCATCTGTATTACACTCCCTGATATTGATCTGACATTATAATTTTATACACATTAGAGTATGTGTAAAAATCATATATTTGAAATTATATATTTGATTCAGTGTCCAATTGACATCAGAGGACAAGTTTGTTCATTTAAAATTGGTCTTTACAAAATGTATATTTTATATAAATATACATATACATACATACATATATATATATATATATGCAGATGCAGATGTATTGTGTGGTAAAAGCCTACTTTAAAACTACATGTTTCTGGGTTCACTCCTATGGCATGGCACTTTGGGTAACTGTCTTCTACTATAACTTTGGGTTGATCAAAGCCTTGTAAGTGGATTTGATACGCAAAAACTGAAAGAAGTCCATTATGTGTACGTGTGCATATATACCTCTGGCAGGGTGGATACTGAGGACATTCCGTACAAGGGATCAAAAAGTCATGATGACTCTGTGGAAGACATTTGTTCTGAGCTGCCTAGACTATTGCTCTCAGTTGTGGTCACCACACAGTGTTAAGCGGACAGCAGAACTCGAGGCAATTCAGCAGCACTATACAAAAAAGATCGCCACAGTCCAACAGATGAACTACAGGGAGCGACTGAAGGCACTAGGTCTCTACTCCCTGGAGCGCAGGCGGGAGAGATATGTAATAATATACATATGGAAAATACTGGAAGGACTGGTGCCAAACTTTGGCATCAAGTACTACAGGAATGCCCGCACGGGTCGCCACTGCATGGTGCCAAAGGTACCGTCCACTGCATCTCACATAAGAACGAGATACTGCAGCAGCCTCGGTTTCAGAGGACCTCAGCTCTTCAATGCCCTGCCAAAACATTTGAGATACATGCAAGACATGGATGCTGAGGTCTTCAAGACAAAACTTGACGCTTTCCTCTCCACGATACCAGACGAACCAATGGCTCGTAATGAGACGCAGTTTAGGGCAGCTATGTCAAATTCTCTTATACACCAGATGTGCCATCAAAACTCTTGATTGGACCATGTCAGGTGGGGGAGAAGAGGAACGTGAAAATCACGGTGGTGCACCAGCATGACCGCAGCCACTTGGCTGAAACACATAAATAAATAAAAAATAAATATATATATATATATATATATATATATATATATATACACATATGCATATGTATAAATAGATATAGAAATGGATATAAATAGATAGACAGATAGATAGATATGTGTGTTGGTGTGCCATTGTGTCTGTTTTTGTCCCTCCATTTGATGACTGGTATGTTGTGTTTACATTCCTGTAACTTAGCAGTTCAGCCAAGGAGACCAATAGAATAAGTACCAGGCTAAAAAAAGCATAAGTACTGATGCCGTTTAGTTTTAACTAAAAGATTCCTCAAGGCGATGCTCTAGCATGGCTGCAGTCTAATGACTGAAACAAATAAAACATTATATATATATATATATATATATATATATATATATATATATATATATATATATATATACATATATATATATATATATATATATATATACATATATATATATATATATATATATATATATATATATATATATATATATATACATATATATATATATATATATATATACATATATATATATATATATATATACATATATATATATATATATATATATATATATACATATATATATATATATATATATATATATATATATATATATATATATATATATATATATATATATATATATACATATATATATATATATATATATATATATATATATATATATATATATATACATATATATATATATATATATATATATACATATATATATATATATATATATATATATATATATATATATATATATATATATATATATATATATATATATATATATATATATATATATAGGCGCTGGATTGGCTGTGTGGTAAGTAGCTTGCTTACCAACCACATAGTTCTGGGTTCAGTTCCACTACATGGCACCACCTTGGGCAAATGTCTTCTACTATAGCCTCGGGCTAACCAAAGCCTTGTGAGTGGATTTGGTAAATGGAAACCTTTGAGCTGCATTTTCTTCTTGGCAAATAGGGTGGGTCAGGTGTGGAACTGATATCATGAATAAGGAGAGCTCTGTGACAGGGTATATTGTTGTTGTGAAGAATCCAGTTCTTTGCAATCCATGGATCTGGTCGCTTTCACAGAATGTCCTCCTTCAAACACTTCAAAACATTGCAGTAGAAGTCTCAACTGATGGTCTGGCCCTGGGGTGGGTGTTGAATTCTCAATACACAATGCCATGGATGTCGAAAAAACGATGAGTATGCTCTTGATTAAGCTGTGGCTCTGTTGTGCACCCATGCTACTTGAGACATTGCATGCGACCCATTGCCTTGGTGCTGTAAGCTTATTGAAGCTTGCTCAATATCTCTGCAGTAAACTCCCCAAGTTTAATGCAAAATTTCCCTTTGGCTCTTTGTTCCAACTTCCTGTCCATAACAAAAATCGCAGACTACACCATACATGTGATCATAAAAACACAAATTTCACAACTTGTGAAGTAAACACTGTGATGTTTCCTGGCACACTGCCTCATGAAGGTCACTGCTTGCTCTTACTGTGTATGCAACTGTGTACTGCCATCTGTTGGCATGCTACAGAACTAGTCCAAGAACTTTTTTGATACCCCACCCCTTGTATGTTCCGTGTTTACATGAATTTATCTCTCCACCAGTTCCATCCACTTTCAGTGACCGACATTTCCTTATGTAACTATCCTCATTCATATGCATCCTTGACCAAAACAGCACCATCTCCTCCCTTGCACACTACATCTAATTCATCATTATACAGTACATTAGCACTTTGTTGCATATGCACAATGACACTGCACATCCAACACAGCATATTAGTTTCATTTCTCTCTAGTATTCAGATGTCCTCTGCATCATTCAGTCTACATCTCACTACCATCTAACATTGTAGTCATACACAAGAATCACACACACACACACACACACACAAACACACATGCACATGCAGACACACATACACACGCATACACACATCACATATTATATAATATATACACCTGTAACATTATGACATTAGTTGACATGTTAAAAAAGAATTTGGAACTGAGTTAAAGAACTCAGAAAATATGACATCAATCAAGGACATGTGAAAATATTTAGTACTAGACCAGATTCTGCTTCTGTAAGCTGAACATGTGACATGCTTTGACAGCTGGCTGCAACACACAAGACAATAATTACAAGAGACTAGGTTTGTATTGCATAAATGTATTTTTCCATATATTGTCTGACCAATCTCACATATGTCAAAATGAAGGAATCGCCAACCATGTCTCCTTTTGCATATGCATGTACACACACACACACACACATGCACACACACACACACACACAGAGACACACACAATGATTTGTTTGATTTCCATTTTTTCCCAACTAGCATGGGTTAGATGCATGGCTCAGTGGTTAGAGCATCAGGCTCGCAATCATGAGGTAGTGGTTTCAATTCTTGAACTGGGTTGTGTGTTGTGTTCTTGAGCAAGACACTTTATTTCATGTTGCTTCAGTTCACTCAGCTGTAGAAATGAGTTGCAACATCCCTCTAGTATCAGCCTTTGCCTTTTTCTTGGACAACATGTGGTGTGGAGAGGGGAGACTGGTATGCATGGACGTCGGCTGGTCTTCCATAAACAACCCTGCCTGGACTTGTACATTGGAGGGGAACTTTCAAGGTGTAATCCCATGGTCATTCATGTCTGAAGGTGTTTTTTGCCCTTTACACTTTATCTGAGGTGAGGTTTTTACAGGTTGATGTTCTTGTCTCCATCGGTTACCAGTGTTTTAAGTTAGAGATTTTTTTCCAGAGATCTTTAAAAGTGCAGAGAAATTCTTCATAATGTCAACAAGGAATGTGAACATCATCATTGGTTCACTCAAGCAGTCACAGCAAGAAATATCAACATCCTAACATATTCATCATACCTCCACACAGATGTGCATGCATGCACACACACACGCACACACACACACATGCACACACATACATACACAGATGCATACACACACACAATGCTCACACATACACAGATGCACACTCACACAGATGCACACATGCACACACAGACATACACAGACACACCAGTAAGTGTTTACTTCAATCTTTCAATTCATATTTCAAAAAATATTCACACAGTGGATATTCAAAAGAAACCCAAGCTCAATCTACCAGCTGATGATCAAAAACAAGCAACTTGGAGTCCAGGAAATTGGAATCTTCTAGTTACGTTGTGTTGAAGAATACTCTACATTTGTATTGAGTCCTGTAGTTTATCACTCCTGGAGAATTGACAGAGATTTATATATATATATATTATTTATTATTATGCACCCTTTTAAAGCCTAACCAGGCTCATGGGCCCGGTTTCTATGGCGTATGTGTTTCCCCCCAGCTGGACGGGATGCCAGTCCATCGCAGTGTTACTCAAGAAACAGGAAGAAAGAGTGAGAGAAAGTTGAGGCAAAAGAGTACAACAGGGGTCATGCAAGCCTGGCATTAGTCATGCGTGGATAGTGCTTTTTACATGCCACCTGCATGGGAGCCAGTCAGGCAGACCTGGCGTTGACCACGTTCAGAGGGTGCTTTTTACATGCCACCGACATGGGAGTCAGTCAGTCAGGGGACACTGGCATCGACCATATTCGGATGATGCATTTTACATGCCACCAGAATGGGAGCCAGTCAGGGGTTACTGGCCACAGCTGTGATTTTGGTTTTACTCGACTCAACAGGTCTATCATGTCACCTGTTGCATCAAGGGAACTCTTAAATGGGCCAGACATGCAACAATGGCATTGGCCAAGGCTTCGATCTCACTTTAGTTGCTGGGTCTTCTCAATAACACCATATCTCCAAAGATTTCGGTCTCCTGTCATTGCCTTTGTGAGGTCCATCATTTGAAGGTGATGCCTTCACTACCTCATCCCATGTCTTCCTGGGAATATCGCTAGCAAATTTTTATTGTGTTTTGTTCTAATTCATATTATTGTGAAGACAGTGGATCTTGTTAAAATCAATTAAAAGGCATTCACCAAACTTGTTATAATTAAAGTAGGTTATGCTGAATGTTGTCAAGCATAAGTTTGCTTCAATCTAAATGAATTTGCAACCCAGTTTTGATTACCTTATTAGAATTATTTCCCTTTAGTTGTTAGTGTCTTTGGGAAACACATGAAGGTCACTACAGTACAGTATGTAGTATCCATGGACATCGAGTAGACCATGTTCATGCCTTCTGTTAATGTCATATCACCCAACGAAATGAACACATGAACGTGGCCCACCTGAGGTCCGTGGATACTACAGACTACTGCAATCATCCCAGGAATACAGACTTCGATCTTTAGAAACATGTGATTAGTGGAAACACTCGTACTGATGCATTAAAATATTTATAAATTCCATCAATGGATTATTATTATTATTATATATGACTGTATGCGCACATACATGGGGGGGTGTGTGTGTGTGTGTGTGTGTGTGTGTGTGTGTGTGTGTGTGTGTGTGTGTGTGTGTGTGTGTGTGTGTGTGTGTGTGTGTGTGTGTGTGTGTGTGTGTGTGTGTGTGTGTGTGTGTGTGTGTGTGTGTGTGTGTGTGTGTGTGTGTGTGTGTGTGTGTGTGTGTGTGTGTGTGTGTGTGTGTGTGTGTGTGTGTGTGTGTGTGTGTGTGTGTGTGTGTGTGTGTGTGTGTGTGTGTGTGTGTGTGTGTGTGTGTGTGTGTGTGTGTGTGTGTGTGTGTGTGTGTGTGTGTGTGTGTGTGTGTGTGTGTGTGTGTGTGTGTGTGTGTGTGTGTGTGTGTGTGTGTGTGTGTGTGTGTGTGTGTGTGTGTGTGTGTGTGTGTGTGTGTGTGTGTGTGTGTGTGTGTGTGTGTGTGTGTGTGTGTGTGTGTGTGAGATATAGAAATCTTTAAGCAGTAATATATTGTAAGGGGTATATAAATGACAAGCTAACAAGGACAGACCAATATTCACAAATTTTCATTTTCTGATTGTATTTTTATTTTATTTGATGTCTTTTTTTCCAATTTTTTTCTGTCTATCAAAACATCTTGAAAGATACAGTAATGTTTATGCAATTGACTGAACATCTATTTCCATTAATTGTCAATACATATACGTATAAAGGCAGTTGGTAGTTTTGTAAAGACAGCTTGGTTTCCTTGACTATTAATGGTTATCAGGAAATTTTATTCAAAGCAAAAAATTTGTTGGCCAGAACTACAATTTAGATTAAAGTCTAATTCATTAGTCCATTAGAATGTTTCCATTTTCCAGTATTGAAGTAGCAATGATATTTTCACATAGAGTTAGAATATTCTGGAATGAATAGTTAGCATTGAAAAATTATTTTCATAAGATTTATATAAACTGTAATAGAAAGCATGTTATTTCCTTTCTTTATCTCTATCAAAGTTCTGTCTACATTAGTTTTCTTAATTGTCTTATCTGGTTTCAAGATAATCCATCAAGCTTTTGTATTTTGATCTCAACCAAAGTTTTCTTTGCTGAGCAACATGTTTAGAAACATTTCAAATTCTTCGTTGCTACCAAAAGTTGTTAGATTCAGATTGGTAAGTAAAGAAATGGCTTCATTGTTATGTGCTATATTACTGCTATTGTTCTGAGACTCTGAGCATGAAAAGAAAATGAGATTTCTTAGACCTGACTCAACATGAGAGAATATAATTATTATTGATTATATATATGAACTTGCATGATAAATGATGTTTTCACAAGCTCATGAAGCTGGTGTTCAACTTTCTATTCAGTGTTGTTTGTGAATGAAAGAAATCTATGTATAGAACACTATGCGTTGCAGATAAGATTACCAGATACTCTATTGATTCTCTACAATTATGTGAATTAGGGAATGCACAAATGAATTAATCCGCAACCTGGTTTAACATCACCTGACCCTTGATGCCTTTAATGATATCTACTTTGTTGCAAATATTCAGGCAGAGTCTCTGGTCTAAGGATAACTTTACTTTTTCCCTCCAGGTCTTTGAGGTCCTTTCTCCTGTAAGTCATATAAAGAAAGGGATCCTCAATGAGACAATTGAACCAAATATCAACACAAAATTTACAAGCCAATGAAGGGCAATCTTTCTGTGGTCACTCAGCTCACTAGAAATAGCAGCCAAATTTTCTTCAACATGTACCCTAACATAAAAAAAAAATAAGAAAAAGAAAAGTCTTATTAGATAATGTAGTCTTCAATAGACTGTTTTAAAACAAAAGATGGAATGCTCAAGGTCAGAAAATCTTTCACTTATAAGTCTGCTCAATTAAGTGTGAGTTGTGATTAAAAAACAAGCTATGAGTTGCTAATTTAGTCCACCCTGTCAGATTACTGATACATAACAATGCATGGTCAAATTTTACTCTTATTGGAGAAGAATCATTTATCCTGTAATATATACTTCTGACACCAGATTAATTATTTTCTTAATGAAAGGAGGAATTTTGAAAAGGAATTGGAATTTTAATATTTTAATTTTTATTACATTCATATTTTTTAGTTAACATTTAGTTAATATTTTTGAGAGGATATTTCATCCCTGTTATGTTTCTGTAGGTGATAGCTCATTTTGTATTGGTTCTTGCATCTTCATATCTTCCGGGTAAATTTCTCTGGAATCTGTAAAAAATATTATTATGATGTTAGCAACTGATTTAAACAATATTTAATAAAATGAAACATACAATGTAACACACACACACATACAACACAGAAACCTCCTCAGAGAAACTGTAAAAATGATATTTAATAAAGTGGCAAATAAAGAATAACGTTTAGCAGTGAGAATAAGAATAAAATAGAGATTAGCAAATTCAATGTGAAATTCATTATAATTACTGAATATAGCCTAGATGAAATTAACCATGATATAATTTGTATAACATGAAATATTTTAATAAAAATCCATCAGAAGTAGAAATGTATCTTCATTTAAAAATATTTACACCAATAAATTTTGCTGTTAGTAATTTTAATTTTGCTTTGGTAAAAATGAAAATTAATTTTTAAAAATTCTTTTCTGCAATTTATTAAGTAATATATTTTGAAATCCAAATAGAATTTTTGCTAAAGTCACATGATATTCTGTAGGTGTCTCTGGCCAACTGAGTACTTTTAATATAATACTTTTAATATAATGAACTAATGAAAAGCAGTGAGCAGGCAGAATCAATATCATATTGGACAAATGCTTTGTGGCATTTCGTACATCCTTATGTTCTGAGTTCAAATCATGTCAAGTTCAACTCTATCTTTCATCTTCTTAGGATGATAAAATACATACCATTGATCACTGGGGTCGATGTAATTGACTTACCCCGTCCCTAAAATTGCTGGCCTTGAGCCAAATATTGAAATCAATGTAATGAATCAATGAGGAAGCTTAGTGTAGTGGCCCAATCTGTTAAAAAACAGCCAAATTTTCTTCAAATCACATCTTACTGTCATAAAAAAT
>NC_142930.1:140285349-140412849 GCF_046866305.1 Octopus bimaculoides
TTAATGGTCAACTTTTTTAATTACTGAAACTTTCATTAAATGAATAATCTTTTACAATGGGTTTAGTTAGGAAAGAGACAAGGAAATAAAACACAAGTCTCAAATACATTTACTCCTTAATTATCATCATCATCATCATCATCATCATCATCACCACCAACACTACCACCATCACCATCATCAGCGCCATCATTTAATGTCTGTTTACCATGCTGGCATAGGTTGGATTGTCTGACAGGAGTTGGTAAGCTGGAGGGTCACACCAGGCCCCAGTTGTCTGCTTTGGAATGGTTTCTACGGCTGAATGCCCTTCTTAATGTCGACCACTTTTCAGAGTGTACTGGGAGCTTTTATGTGGTGCAGGGCACAAGTGTTTTTCACTGGTGTGGGTGCTTTTTATGTGACATTAGCACAGGTGCTTTACATGGCACTCACATGAATGCTTTTTATGTGACACCAGTAGGGTATAAAGGAAAGGGGTTTGGATTTTCAGTTCAGTACCCTAATGTATTTTTTTTTTTTTTTTACTTGGCAGTCTTCAACAAGTTTTCCATGTCAGGAAAAAGTCTGGTGGTATTTGTTCCAGCTCTATTTTACTCTTTTACTTGTTTCAGTCATTTGACTGTGGCCATGCTGGAGCACCGCCTTTAGTCGAACAAATCGACCCCAAGACTTATTCTTTGTAAGCCTAGTACTTATTCTATCGGTCTCTTTTGCCGAACCGCTAAGTTACGGGGGATGTAAACACACCAGCATTGGTTGTCAAGCAATGGTGGGGGGACAAACACAGACACACAAACATATACACACACATACATATATATATCCATATATACGACGGGCTTCTTTCAGTTTCTGTCTACCAAATCCACTCACAAGGCTTTGGTTGGCCCGAGGCTATAGTAGAAGACACTTGCCCAAGGTGCCACATGGTGGGACTGAACCTGGAACCATGTGGTTGGTAAGCAAGCTACTCACCACACAGCCACTCCTACACCTCTTTACATCATTACATTCTTTACATTTCAAATTCTGCTGAGGTAAACTTTGCCTTTTATCATTTTGAGGATATATAGAAAAAAGTACCAGTCCAGTTTGAGGGTTAATGGTACTGAATTGCTTTTTTATCTCCAAAACTTTCTGGCCTTGTCCCAGATTAAAAGCAATTATTTCCATCTTCCTCATAAGACAGTTACCGATTAATGAAATGGAGTTGAAATATCTTTCACAGAAATATTCCTTCAACTGTGTTTTTGTAATGCACACACACACACACACACACACACACACACACACACACACACACAGAGTAACAAACACAATGCATTTGGATGATTAAAGGAATTATTTGATAATAACCAGAATCCACAACATAAAAAAAAGAAAAAAACTACAGAAATATGGCTGCCATCAAAAAACCTTAACAAAGAAGGGAAATAACAGCAGATGCAATAATCAAAAAATTTCAAGTTAAGACTTGTCACAACCAATGCTAAAGGCTTAGATTATTTAAAGAAAATGATACATCATTATCATAGTAATTATTTCATTCTTCAGTGAAATGAACCTGTTTTGATACATTTATTGTTAAAAACAAGAAAGATGTTTAATTTAAATTTGGAATGTCTTCCCGTTGTCGTTATTCACGTCATGCAAATATCTCATGTACATTTTGAAAATAGCAATTGAAATAATGCATATCAAAAATGTTGTTTGCTTCCTGTGAGCTAAACATTTCTACATCTTTTGTTGTGTGAATGAGTGATTTTTGTGTCTGAATAATTAATTGAAAAAAAAATTTTTTTCATTGGAGAAAAGGCTGTGCCCATGGCTTTTGTAAGCACTCTTAGACTGTGAGTGTGAATTTGTGTGTAATATTATTATTGTTGTTATTATTATTATTATTATTATTATTATTATTATTATTATTATTATTATTATCATCATCATTATTACTATTATTATTATTATTATATTTGCTGCAGAACACATTGGACATGTTTTTGAACACTCCAAGTATTTCGATTTCGATTTCACTTGCCTCAACAGGTCTTCGCAAGCAGGGTTTTGTGTCCAAAGAAGGAAAGGTATGCATAACGTATATAAAAAAATTCATTGAAGCTATAAAACCCATGTCAAATGAAAAATACAAGAGAAACATGGTGTGCTGCACTGTGTAGGAGTTTAGTAACACTGAAGAGGAACTCATGCAGATTTTGATGATCTTTCTATCTCTGTCAGCATGGAAAATGGATATAAAGCATTGACGATGATGTTCATCATGATTCTAATCACCGTTGTTGTAACATTCATTTTTCCCATTCTAGCATTGATTTGACAAGACTTGCTGAGTCAGATTTTTATAGTCCATCTTGTTACAAATTCCTACTTGTTTCCAAGTATCCCCAGGCCTTTTGAATGATGATCTGCTCAA
Source organism: Octopus bimaculoides (assembly GCF_046866305.1). Taxonomy (NCBI): domain Eukaryota; kingdom Metazoa; phylum Mollusca; class Cephalopoda; order Octopoda; family Octopodidae; genus Octopus; species Octopus bimaculoides. The sequence goes on from NC_142930.1 coordinate 140,287,784, forward strand.
TGGTCAGGCATTTAACACTGTCTATATAACATTATTCTGCAGTGCTGGGAGACAAATAACACACATGCACGCACATGTACACACACATACATCTCAACAGCAAGACACCTGTTTTCGTCTCTCTGATATCTATGTATATTTATGTTAGTGTGTGTGTATGTAAGTTTACAATAGGCTACTAGTTTCACCCACAAAATACTAGTTAGCCCAAATGTTCTTGCAGAAGACGCTTGACAAAGGTGCTATGCAGCAGAAATGAACCTAAAACTATATAGTTGTGAAGTGAATTTCTTAACCACACAAACATGCCTTATGATGATGATGATGACACACACACTCAAAAGGTTGAAGAGAATCTATTCCAGCCTGGGTGTGAGATTTAGCATTACCCTTTTACTCTTTTACTTCTTTCAGTCATTTGACTGTGGCCATGCTGGAGCACCGCCTTTAGTCGAGCAAATCGACCACAGGACTTATTCTTTGGAAGCCTAGTACTTATTCTATCGGTCTCTTTTGCCGAACCGCAAAGTTACGGGGACGTAAACACACCAGCATCGGTTGTCAAGCAATGTTGGGGGGACAAACACAGACACACAAACACACACACACACATACACACACACACACACACACACACATATACATATATACGATGGGCTTCTTTCAGTTTCCATCTACCAAATCCACTCACAAGGCTTTGTTCGACCCGAGGCTATAGTAGAAGACACTTTCCCAAGGTGCCATGCAGTGGGACTGAACCCAAAACCATGTGGTTGGTAAGCAAGCTACTTACCACACAGCCACACACACTATATATTTGTTCTTCACTCATTTATTACTGATCTTATTCTAACTCATTCATGTCCATTGTCTGGAAATCTTTTGTCACACAACTGTGACCTCTTCAGTGACACTTTTCATTTTCGTGTGTACTCTACTTACTGGGAATGGAGTAAGTGAAGCAAGAGTACACACAAAAACGAAAAGTGTCACTGAAGAGGTCACAGTTGTGTGATGAAAGATTTCTGGACAATGGATGGGTTAGAATAAGAAAAATATTAAATGAGTGAAGAACAAATATATAGTGTGTATGTTTATTTGGCCCCCCCACAAAAAAAATGACCTACTGATATATTTGTATAGGCGTAGGAGTGGCTGTGTGGTAAGTAGCTTGCTTACCAACCACATGGTTCTGGATTCAGTCCCACTGTGTGGCACCCTGTGCAAGTGTCTTCTACTATAGCCTCGGGCCGACCAAAGCCTTCTGAGTGGATTTGGTAGACAGAAACTGAAAGAAGACCGTTATATATATATATATATATATGTGTGTGTGTGTTTGTGTGTCTGTGTTTGTGCCCCCAACATCGCTTGACAATCGATGCTGGTGTGTTTATGTCCCCGTAACTTAGTGGTTTGGCAAAAGATACTGATAGAATGAGTACTAGGCTTACAAAGAATGAGTGCTGGGGTCAATTTGCTCGACTAAAGGTGGTGCTCCAGCATGGCCACAGTCAAATGACTGAAACAAGTAAAAGAGTAAAAGAAAAGAGAGTAGAGTATCCCAAAATACAATATCTGTTTCAACATACGATTTCACATCAGGAGTTTTGCAACACTAATTCATAAATATAATTTAAGAACATTCTATAAAGCACTCTAGTTGCAGTAATTTGTTTTCTATGTGATATGAACTGTCAATGGCTATATTGCATACATACATACATACATACATACATATATATATATATATATATATATATATATATATATATATATATATATATATATAAAGTTGTAGTATATTGTCAACTTAATGTGACAATCCCAATAAGGGAACACACTACTGCCGTTTAGCCCTAGGAAGCTGGACCGCTTCCTGTCGGCCTTGACACAATTACTGTGTCCTTAAGTTTGCGAAGGAGAGACAAGCTCCCCCACCCAGCCTAACCAGCATTCAGGGACATGTTTCTGAGTCTTTGCTCATCATCAGCCTGAAGTAGCTTACCAATTCTCTTTATTACGATAATAAAATATCATACATAGATGGGACAATACAGGACACTACAAACATTTAAGAATTGTCATTTAGTGAGTCTTTTTAGCTTTTTTTTAAAAAAAAATATACGTTTAAAAATATATATATTTAAAAATTTTTCTACAAAACTTTGAATATTTTCAATGGTTTACACCTAATTCCAGGGTACACCAGTCTACACCTTTGTATTTTTTTCAGGAAAGTTTTAAGTAGGGCCGCTCACTCGCAACTTCCTTCCTACTTCCTTCCATCTTTCCTCATATACTCTTCTAGACAGGTGTCTTCTCTCCAGCCGTATCTTGCTTTTCAGGTGGTACCTGAAATAGTATAGCATTCCAGGGCCGGAGATGAAGGTTCTTGTCTTCATACCTTGCATTCGAGTTCTCCATGCACACTCTTTCATAACTGCGACTGTACATAGGAAACAAGCCTCACCTTCCTTAGGTAGTCCGGCGGGCGGTGCATTCTTAATCACAGACTCAGCCGATAGCTGTACTCTTCCTAGGTGCGACAGCACGTGTTCGACGTAAATTGTCATCTCCGAAAGATGGGTGCACTGAACAAGAGCGTGCAGGATGGTTTCCTTCTCCTGCCCGCATCTTGGACATTCGGGTGGCACTGAAATCCCGTGCCTGGACAATTTCTCGTGGATAGGTAAAGCATTCCTGAAACACTGCCAATTCAGGGATCTTTGGTAATTATCCAAATACCCCGCCCTGAAAGTGTTCCAAAACAGGTTGGATAGCTGGTTCTCATCGAGCCCCAGTGTCTCTCCTAGCACGTCGTCACTTTTAAACTCTACCAACCCTTTGTAAAACGCAGAGGTGGTATTCCCGCTGCCGGCCTTACCCGCCTTGTGGATTAGCTCAAGTGCCTGCCGGCATTCCTTTTGCCATTCAGTCGATTTCTGTCTTTTAATTAAACCGGGTTTAAATCCCTCTAGAGAGGCTGGTCGTGGAAAGAATTCCTCGGCGAGCAAATTCCACACCCGACCACCATCCAGGTAAGACCAGAGATGCCTCAGTCTCAGTGCATATTTGCACATCAACAACCACGGCATCCCTAGGCCACCCTTTAACGGTTCCTGACAGCACACGGAGCGCCTCACAAGCGGCTTTCCCCTCCACAAAAAGCGGAAGAGAATCCGAACCAGCTTGTTTAGCCACAAATCAGGGCAGGGGACGACGGTGAGGCGGTAGGTGATAACTGACGCAATAAACGTCTGCACCACCTCCGCCCTTCCTTTCAGGGACAGCGCCCTTCCAGACCAAGTCCGGGATAGCGCTTCTACCCTGTTCGTCACCTCGCTCCAATTTTTCTCCGTCTGGGAGTCCGGACCAAACCAAACTCCGAGCAACTTAACCGGGCCATCCGTCCAGTGTCCAACAACACTGGACGTTATCGGCTTGCTGCTCCAGGTGCCGAGCCGCAAACCTACAGACTTGTCCATGTTAACTTTTGCCCCTGCCACCGTCTCGTATCTTCTGATTGCCTCTGCTACGCGAGGTAGCTGAGTCATCTTGGATACGGTGATGGTGACGTCATCCGCATACGCCGAAACACCTTTACCACATCCGATTTCATTAGTGGTGCTTCCCAACTTCTCCAACCTCCGCAGCAATGGCTCAAGAGACAGAACATACAGAAGCGGAGACAGGGGGCACCCTTGACGGACTGAACGCCTGATCTCAAACGGCTCCGACAGGTAACCGTTCACCTGAACCGTGGATTTGATGCCACCATAAATGGCCTTGATCCAACCGCGGAAATCCGGGCCTAGCCCAGCCGCCTCAAGGACTGCCGCCAGGTACCGATGGTCAACCCTATCGAAGGCCTTACTTTGGTCTAAATGGACCAATGCCCCACCTCTACCGGAAACTTTCCCCACCCTGTCTAAGGTGTAGCGTAAGAGATGAAGATTGTCCTGGATCGACCTGCCAGGGATGGCACATGTTTGCGCCCTCCCGACAAGCTTATCCACGACAGCCGTCAACCTTTTTGCTAGCACCTTGGCCAAAATCTTTAACTCTACATTCAGTAGAGTTATGGGCCTGAAATTACTGATATGGTCCCCCTTGCTCGGGTCTTTTCTGACCAGCGTTACCACTCCCCGACTCACAGAGCAGGGAATTCTCCCATTCTGTTGCCAGTTCGTGTACACGCCAGCCAGCAAGTGTCCGAACAAGTCCGGCATTGTACTATAAAACTCGTAGGGCAGACCATCCAGTCCCGGCGACCTGTCCCGCGCGCTCTCTGCCAGTACCTCTTTGACCTCCGCAGCTGTGATCGGCCCTTCACAACGTCCCACCTCACTTGCTGAGAGTCGCGGTCCGTCAGCCAGGACATCCCTTAAGGGCTCCCCATGGCCCAACGTCCCGTTCGTCCCAAACAACCGTGCGAAATGCTGATGAAAGGCCTTCTGCATCTCCTCCTGTCCTTCGATCCGACGCCCCTGTTCGTCAATTAAAGACTGCACAGAAGCATTTCTGCCTCTCCGACTCTCCACATGACGGGCCCATCCGGCAACATTAATACCTTCTCTGCCTACCGCGCGTAACTTAGCCCTGACTCTACTACCTTCGTGTTTGGCTTGGAGGTGACGGAATAATACCGACCTCGCCGCCAACACTCTGGATGCAGAGCCTGATACTATGGCCTCCTCTAATTCCTTAGTTAGATTCCCTTCTACTCTTGCTCTCTCTAAACTTAGCTCTTTACTAAATCTAAGAGACTCTAAACGTATGGCTCTTTTGAGGGCGCACCACCATCTGTTATTAACGATGGCTCCGCATAATGCCCTCTGCACTAGTTCCTTCACCCGAGCACGGAAGACTTTACTAGTCAAACTAGACTTGTTCATCTTCCAGTACCCGGGTCCCTGTCTATGACACTTAGCTAACTGCATCCTACATGTCACAAATTTGTGATCCGTGTAGGAAGTACAGTGAAATTGTGGACAACTAACTATATCCCTATCACTGTCTTTTATAATCACCCTATCTAAGTAAGACCTCTGTGAACCGTCGTTATTCGACCACGTCCACTGTGGAACGAACGGTTCATCCAGTCTATAGCGGTCTACTAGTTTATAGCTTGCTAGTAGCCTTTTTAGGCCAGGGCTTCCCCTTCTATTGATTGAGCCACCACTATCCACTTGCGCGTTGAGAATAGCGTTGAAGTCTCCTGTTAAAACTAAAGTTTTCGACGTCGCTAGGAAATTTTCCAAGTCTCGAAAAAAAACCGTTTGTCTATTTTCTTGCGGAGCATATAGTGCTACCAACCTGAAAGACTGCTTATTCGCGTGTGTCACATCCAGAACGACCAGCCTACCTTCTGGGTCTAGAAAGACTGCACTTACCTGTACATCCAAGCTTTTTTTGAACAGTACCACAACGCCCCCACTCCTTCCTTGACTCGGAGAAATAAATTTCTCGTAATCATTCAGAAGAGGTGAGAACGCCTGTGGGCCGTTCAGCTTGGACTCAGTCACCACACATATATCTATCTTTCGCGACCTGAGGTCGTCTAGGAGGCATGTCTGCTTCCATTTGGACCCCAGGCCACGAACATTTATACACCCTATCTTAACTTCCATGAAAAAAATGTTTACATTACCTTTGCAGGAGGGGTTTCACGACTTGCATCGTCCCCTCCTCCGGTATCTTCTATGACTGGTGTAGCCGTTGGTTTTAAAATAATTTTTTCTTTCACGACATGCTGACTCACATCAAAAATATCGTCAGCATATCTCCGTTTGAATTGTTCGTAGTGTTCGGCACTTATCCTCGCCAACCGTATGTGCGGCGGTTTACCTTCAATCGGTCCCATTATCGTATAGTTTTTTTTTGTTATTAGTTCGTGTAATACTTCGTTTTTGATGGTGTACGAAACAATTCTTTCTTGCGGGGGTTTAGGAGCGGGTTTCAATTTGGGAGTGAACGAGGGTATTATTTCTTGTATGTTTTGCGTTTTTTCTTTTTTTCTTGTAGGGGGAGGGGAGTCTGGGCCAATGGGTTTTTTCCTTTTGTTTTTGGCAACTTCAAACTCCGCTTCTTCCTTACTTTTTCCTTTTTCTATTACGACTTCCGGTGTTTTCGTTTTTCCTTGTTTGTCATCTTTTTTAAGTTCAGTTTTCTCCGGTATTTCTTTCTCCCTTTGGGCAGGGACTTCTTTTTTTTGTTTAGGTTTTTTTTTATTTTAACACATTCGGAGCGCACGTGGCCCTTTTCTCCACATTTAAAACATCTGGGCCTCCGTCCCTCCACCGACACTCTTGCACTGAGACCTTCCCCTATAAATATCCTGTCTGGTCTGGTCTCGAGGGTATCGTTTGACGCTAGAACTATAAGCTCAAGCGCCTGCCCCTTCCAATTGAGTGCGTTCCTTCTTCTCATTGTGAGTACTTCCACTTGATCCTCCACGTCGTAAATTAACGCTTCTACCAACCAGTTTACGTCATACCCGGGTGGAATGTCTTCTATTGTGATTTTCGCAGTTCTCCGGCCCAGGTATGTGGGTAAGAGCATTACCTCTTCGGTTTTCAACGTTTGTGTTGATACTACTTTCGCAATTTCTGCGGATTCGAATTGGGCCTCTACTGTAGCATTTCGAGGCCCTCTACCGACATATTTTATTTTTTCCCACACAGGGGCAAGACACTTTTCAATTGCATCCGTTTTCATCATCATGATGCGCCTTTCCTTGCAATTGTACACCTTGTAGATAACGGTTCTTACCGCCAACTCTTGGATAGTTTCCTTTGGCGGTATTAACCTTGTTATGTCGTCTGTTTTCCTTATTAGGTTTCTGTACTTGTACCACTGTTCGGGTATCACCTCCATTGCTTCAAATTGTCCGCCTACGGCGGAAGAAAAACTGCTGGCCTTTTTCTCTTCCTTGGTTACTTCTGGGTCTACTTGAAATACACGTGTATTATTAAAACAAATTTCTTCTTGTAAAAGAGGAAAATCCTCATCACACAGTAGAAAGGTCATTTCATTATCCATATTGAAAAAGTTTTCGTTTTACACGATGGTAGTTTGCTATCTCTCTAAAAGAGAGCAGCAAAAAAGAAAATTTTTGCCCCGCAGGGCGCAATTCCGCAGGAACAACAGTTGATACTTGACAAAAATCACACCAAACAGCAACAAAAAGGACAGAAACAACTCATTAAACTAGGCAGAAGCAATTCAAAGCAGTACGACGAGCCGGAAGTAGCTTTACGGCTGGATAGAGGAGCCTGCTTCGCCTTCGCAAACTTATGTAAATCATAGTGAAGTTCAGTCACTGATCAGCAAAATTAGAAATATAACATTTCTAAATCTCTCAGAGAGATTTAAGCAGTAGTGGAGCGATAAAGTTGTAGTATATTGTCAACTTAATGTGACAATCCCAATAAGGGAACACACTACTGCCGTTTAGCCCTAGGAAGCTGGACCGCTTCCTGTCGGCCTTGACACAATTACTGTGTCCTTAAGTTTGCGGAATGAACTTCACTATGATTTACATAAGTTTGCGAAGGCGAAACAGGCTTCTCTATCCAGCTGGCAGGCTACTTCAAGCTGATGACGAGCAAAGACTCAGAAACATGTCCCTGAATGCTGGCTAGGCTGGGTGGGGGAGCTTGTCTCCCCTTCGCAAACTTAAGGACACAGTAATTGTGTCAAGGCTGATAGGAAGCGGTTCAGCTTCCTAGGGCTAAACGGCAGTAGTGTGTTCCCTTATTGGGATTGTCACATTAAGTTGACAATATACTATAACTTTATCGCTCCACTACTGCTTAAATCTCTCTGAGAGATTTAGAAATGTTATATTTCTAATATATATATATATATATATATATATATATATATATATATACACACACACACATGTCTCTGTATGTATACGTATATTGCCATTGACAGTTATATATATGTATATATATATATATATATATTATATATATATATATATATATATATATATATATATATATATATAAATTTGTATCAACAGCTTCAGCTTCATCAACTGCAATTCTCTTGAAAAGTTTTCTTTGAAATATCAAGTTTTGGTAAAGGTGAGATGGTGGAGTGGATATGATATTAACTTACATCGTACAAAGTGAACATTAACCACATCAATCACATGAACCTCAGACGACCTACAAAGATCATAAGTATAGCCGTTTCTCTTTTGACTAAACATATATAAAAAAAAGTTCACTGAAGTTATTTTTTATTCCTTTACTTGTTTCACTCATTGGGCTGCAGCCATGCTGGAGCACTGCCTTGAAGGGTTTAGTTGCACAAACCTACCCCAGTATTTTTTTTTATGTCTGGTACTTATACTATCAGCTTCTTTTGTTGAATTACTGTTATGAGGATGCAAACAAACCAACACCAGTGGTTAAGTAGTGGAGACCAACACAAACATAAAGCTATACACACACACACACACACATATACAAGGATGGCAAAATTAGGTATACAGTTGGTTAATACAAGTGAAATATTCTTCTCAATCAAAGGACCTGGAAATCATAAAAGAGGGCTTCCAATGAAAGACAGACGAAATACTGCTAAGCATTTCGTCTGGCATGCTAATGTTTCTGTCAGCTTGTCACCTTAAAAAATTTTTAAATTTAAAAATTTCTGGATGCTGCTTTCTTATGAAGTTTTCCTGTCTTGTCATTAAAAGCACGGAACACATAGTAATAAACAGTCAACAACTGAGGAGGAGTGAGACTTCTTTTGGTATTTTGTTCTGTACTTGTCTCTCGTTGTGTGTTTATGTATTTTTCACTCATTGGTGATGTCCTGTACTCAATATGTATTTTTTAAATTTTTATTTTATATATTGCCAGTGCCCCTGGACTGGCTCTTGTGCTGGTGGCACATAAAAGACACCATTTCGAGCGTGGCCGTATTCGTGCGGGTGACACGTAAAAGCACCCACTACACTCTCTGAGTGGTTGGTGTTAGGAAGGGCATCCAGCTGTAGAAACTCTGCCAAATTAGATTGGAGCCTGGTGTAGCCATCCGGTTGCACCAGTCCTCAGTCAAATCGTCCAACCCATGCTAGCATGGAAAGCGGACGTTAAACGATGATGATACATAGTAGATTTCTTCAGTTTCCATCTACAAAATTCACACACAAGATATTGGTCAGCTTAGGGTTATAGTAGTAGTAGACAAAGACACTTAACAAAAGTGCTATGCAATGGGGCTGAACCTGAAACCATATGATTGCAAACTGAATGTCTTAATCATACATTATAAAATGTTACACCTACCATAGAAAACATATAAAGACATTCCAGATGTGACCATCTTATCCTTTATAAAGGCAATACTGTATGGAAGGCTGCATTATCTTATATACTTTCTCTTCTAGATTTGAGGAAGTTTTTAGTTGTTTCTAACAAGTCACTTCACTGTGTAGGGGAAGCTCTTTCAATAGTTTAGGAAGTTAAGTTAACACATCATAAGATTAGGATAAGAGAGGGATTGTGAGTTAGAGGGAAACAAAGAGAGAGAGAAGGAGGGAGAGATAGTGAAAGATGAGTCATCTTAGATAAAATGGTATTTTTATAATAATTGTATAAATTTCTCAGTTTATTTTAAATTGAGCAATTTATTTATTTTATATGGACATATTAATTTTCAAAGCTATTTGTTTGATAGTTATCAGGAAGTTCACCTCTTTTAATATTTTTTCTCAGAATTTCTTCATTGAAAATAGGAACAAAATTTTATCTGTTATTCAAGAAGTAAGATTAAGCATTGATAAACTTTAGCAGATATTGTTCCAAGATATTGAACCCCCACCTACTCTACCCGAAAACCCCAAGCAAAACAAAACCAAATAATTCTAGTTTCATCTCTATCTTGTGAAATATTAAAGTGCATTTCACAAAGTTCGCTTTTATAGCATAAAATATTCTTCATGTCACAAGGCTGTTTAACTCTTACCATGTTTCAACATCATTATCATTGTTGTCATCACCATTTGTTGTAGTTTTAATGCTCTTCCTGTCACCAAGCCTTCTATCTCTTGTTTCTAAGCAAGGCAGTATTCTTCAAACATGAACAGCTCAATAGTCAAGGCAAATGATTTCACAGAATACTGCAAATGAACAAAACTGTTTTTGTATGATGGCAGCAGTTGTTTACAATATGTGCAAGATGTCAACATGAAGGGAAAGGATCACACAATAGAACAGCCTGCATATGAATTTAAGGTGCAACTGGCTGAGTACTCCACAAACACATGTACCCTTCATGCAGTTCTCAGGCTGATTCAGCATGACAAAGAATGTGACAAGGCTGGCTCTTTGAAATACAGGCACGACTCACTTTTGCTAGGTGAGTGGACTGGAGCAGCGTGAAATAAAGTGTCTTGCTCAAGGATACAATGTACCACCAGGAAATGAAGAATTGAACTCATGACCTTATAATCATGAACTAAATACCCTAACTACTAAGCCATACATGTTCCCTGAACAGAGAGAGAGAGAGAGAGAGAGAGAGAGAGAGAGAGAGAGAGAGAGAGAGAGAGGAGAGAGAGAGAGAGAGAGAGAGAGAGAGAGAGAGAGAGAGAGAGAGAGAGTGTGAGGATTTCATTATTTAGTTTCAGTCTACCAAATCAACTGGAAAGGCTTTCGTTGGTCTGAAGCTATCATTGAAGACACTTGTCCAAAGTGCAGCTCAGTGACACCTTGGGTAAGATTATGAAGGGGACATTTTAACCAAGCAGCCGTACCTGCACCTGTATTTCAATTAATTTTTAAAATTATGGAGAATTTTATAAAACAACTTCATTGTCATGAAGCTAGTCTTTGGGACACAATTAACATGAAATTTTGATTGAAGTTGTTAATTTAGATCTCTTTAAAACATAAAGCTTGTATCATAGAACCATGGGCAATCTCTGACAGGTTGATAATAAAAGGTTAATGTATTTAATTGTTTTTTTTTTGTTCAATTTTATATATTTTTGCTTTATTTTTCTAAAATCTTTTTTGTTCTTGTTCTTGTCTGTTGTTGAAAAACTGATGCGACAATAAAATAAATATTCATTAATTGAATGGCTATGAGGCCCTTAATTTACAGGGGAGATTTAATATTTATTAAACTGAATTGATTTCAATATATGACTGGTACTGGTTTTATTGACTCTGGAAAGATGAAAGATTAAGTCAACTCTAATATGATTTAAACCAAAAGTTGAAGGGTTAAAACTAAATACTGTCATGGATTTATATTGGTCTTAGATGTAGACAGTGATTTGAACTGCTGAGTCATGTGGAATTGTCTTTACCAAAAGACACAATGTAACAACAGTAGAATGACACATGAAATAGAAATATAAACAAAGATATATTTGAATCCGCTTATGTGTACACACACACATATGATACACACACACACACACACACACACACACACACACACACACACACACACACACACACACACACACACACACATCATCATTCAATGTCCACTTTTCCATGCTCACATGGGTTGGATGGAATTTGTTGTGGCAAATTTTCCATGGTTGGATGCCCTTCCTGTTGCCAACCCTCATCTGCTTCCAAGCAAAGTGATATTTCCCCATGACCAGATATGTTTTTGCAGAATATTGGAAATGAATGACACTGCTTGTATGACAGTGAGACTCATTTACAACTTTCATATTATGGGCATAGATTGGCATTAGTGTTTCATACATTGCTATCAGAACACAAAGAGCTAGAACAGATATTGCAAGGCATTTCACCAGACCCTCTAACAGCTCTGCTTATCATCCTGGATTGGTACCTTTTTATTATTCGCTGAAAGGCAAAGTTAGCCTTGGTAGGATTTGCAGAGAACTGGAACAATTACCACGACACAATCTATTCAGTATTAAAATCTCTGTCGATTTGCTGCCTTGATCAGTTACAAAGTAAATTAAATGTGGCAGTTTCAATAAATCATGTAATGTTTTTCTAGATTAATTTGTGGGCTGTATTTGGATTAAGTGTTCCTTGACTAATTTGTACAAGCAGTTCTTAGTGCAACGATTGTGAAACTCTAGTCATTATTATTTTGTGCATTTGTGTGTGTGTGGGGGCGTTGCTAAAAATATTAAAATTTGTTCTTCAGCAAGGCACTTAACTTTGCATGTTTCCATTTAGGTAACTGGAAAATAGATAACAGTGCACTTGTAAAGTTAACTTACAATAGGCAAGTGAGCATCCTTCTAAATGAGATTTGTCTTATCTGCTTAATGCTATGGAAACCAGAGTTATTAAATACCTGACTCACTAACTATTGTAGTCTACAAAAGGATTAACTTTTAACATACATTTAATGAATGGGAGAGTTTCTAGTTAATGTAGTTGGAAGTGTTGTTTATAAGAGCTAACTTAAATCTAAAAATATAGAGATCACTTCATTCAAGCAACTGTGTCAGAATTTAATACTTTATTTGGAAATAAAGGAAATGTGTATAATTTTCCTTTAGCATGAAAATTACCAGTTTTCATTTATTTCAGTAGTTCTGAATCATTTGTACCTCGGCACCTCCTTTCACCTTGTATATTTTTTAGAAAAAAAGAAAAGAAAAAGAACCAGATTACTCTAATTAAACAAAAAATAATTTTGTGCAGTGGTTTATTATCCAGATTTAAATGTTCAAATACCAGCCCATCCAGTGTGTGTCTCATTTTAGATATTTGTGTGGATTAAATTTTTAGATATCTGTGTTAAATTTTTATGAAAATTACTAAAGAAACTGTGAACTTATATAATGAAATAATACTGGGTCTTGGCACATCATCAGTCATGTTTCTGTTCATTGATTAGATAATGTATTACTTATATTCTAATCCTCACAAAGATCTTTCTGAAAATATGATTTAAATAGTTTATTTCTAAGAAAAATCACAACTACTCTAAACATCTAGCACTCTTTGCCCATAGGACCCTACCCCCTTCGACATTTGCTGCCCCCCCCCTCATGAGCTTACAACACCTCTGATTGGGTACTACCACCCCAGTTTAAAAACCAGTAATTGAGGTGAAGAAGTCACAAATTTTCATTTATACCTATTTATTTTTAATGGCTTAGAGAAAGAAGAGCACTCATAATTCTTTTAAGAGATTCTAAAATTGGTGGGAGCAAGGAAGCTGCTCTTAGAACAGAGTGCTAACCTGAATGTTAGCAACAGAATGGATTTCTGTTAAACACAAAGGCCAAGCGATCATCATTTAATATCCAAAATTCCATGCAGGCATGGGGTAAATGCAATTTGTTGAGGAAAAAACTTTTATGGGTGGATGCCTTTCCTATCAATTATCATCACCTGTTTCTGAGTGATGTAGTATTTTCTCATGACCAGACATGTTCTTACAGAAGGTTGGAAATGAAGGATACAGCTTGCATAATAGTGATACTCATTCACAACTATCATGCAAAATCATGGGAGGGAAACAATAACACACTTATACATATACTGAAACACATACACATAAATGACAGGCTTCTTTCAGTTTCCATTTACCGAATCCACTCAAAGTGCCATGCAATGTGATTGAATTTGAAACCATGTGATTGGGAAACAGACAGTGGGATTAAGTTTAAAGAAATGACAAATATATTTACTATTAACCTTTTAATTAAGATATTGCTGTTGAAATACAATGCCTATGTTTGAATTAATTTTTAAAAATCATGAAACATTTCGTAAACTAACTTTGTTCTTATCAAACTGATATATGGAGCACAAATTATCAATAAATTCAGTGGAAAAACTGTAGTTTAGATTATTTTAAAAGAAAGTTTGTATGCAAAACCAAGTGCAGTCTTGAGAGAATTGGCTTCAAAAGGGTTAAACTAGATGCTGTAAAGTAATTCCAGAACCTTCTCAGTATTTGTTATTTATTCTAATATATATTTTCTATATTTTCCTTCTGAATATGCTAAACCATTGTAAATCATATTCTATTATTTTCTTATTAGTAGCACATATCTACTTTCTATAGTGAACTTCAGAAGAAGCCTCATTATCTACATATCATCATTATAAAGTGCACTTTGATGTGTTATTAGATGCACTTTAGACTTGCAATTTATTAAGTGTACTTCAGTATCTTATTCACACTTAACAATGCATTATCGTCCAAAATAGTGCCATAACTCTTCTATTCTAAACAAATTCCATTAATTTCAAGTCCATTGTAGTAAGTCTCCTTTTTCACAACGTAACATTGTTGATATTGCATGGCCTTTATAAACCATTAGATGATTATAATCATTATACATATTATGTCTAGTATGTACATTGATCTACAGTATTAAATGGAAGATACTGACTTTTCACTGAACTATTCTCTAAAATTATATTAAGATAACCAAAAATGTTTTCCTTTTTTTTTTCCTCTGAAGATCTTTGTTTTTGAATGTTTTTGAATAGTTAGTTTGGATTAACCAAAAAAAAAAAAAAAAAAAAAAAAAAAATCCTAAAATCCTAAAAATACTTCTCTGCAGCAATTTGATGATTGGTTTTCTTAGAATAAGGCATAGTTACATAGGCATTTTGCATTTTAGAAGTTTTTAGTACATAGGTTGGAAGCTGAGAGAAATAACCAGAACTAGAACTATCTAGAAACAATAGAAAATCCAGAGAAATAATCATCTTTTCTGACATAGGTAAAAGGGCACAAATTAACGAGTAAAGGTTAGTTGAATTAATTGACCCTAGAACTAAACTGAATTGATACATGATTTCTTGAACCCCAGAAAAGTGGAAGGCAAAGTTGATCTCAGTAGGATTTGAAATCAAAACATTGCAAGGGAAATAATAATAGCTTCTAACATTGAGGATCCACCCAACACCACCAAAAAAAAACAAAACAAAAAAAAACAACAAAGACAAACAAAAGCTCCACAGAGTTAGAAAGAGGAGGGTTAGGGTTAGCAATTCAAGTCCTTAATTGATATCTATTTTATTGATTCTGGAAAGATGAAAGACAAAGTCAACCTCAGCAGGATTTAAACTCAGAACATAAAGGATAATAACTAAATATTTCAAAGGAATTAGCTTCTTGCTCTACTATTTTTGCTCTAACCAATGAATGAATATTAGTATCTGTCTAGTCTAACTCATCACTGTCAATCTTCCTACTCTTCCCTCTAACACTCTGGCTATTGATCTCTTACTAACACTCTTTAGCTCTACTATCCCCTCTACTCATTGTCTTCTTAATTTACAAGAAATAGCAACAAAATCTCCCTCAAATTACTGCTTGTCATCTTAAAAAAAACAAACTAATAGACATACCAGTCAATTGTTCTTGATAAACAAAAGTTGGGAAGGTCACGCTTGACTAGAAAGCTTGTAATAATACATCTGCTCAACTGGTCCTCATTTGGGGCTAAGCAACAATCAGAAAAATAGTTGCATAAGTCTTACATCTGATCAACTTTTATGTCAAATCATACATTGATATTATTACCTTCCCTGCTCATGTCAATGTACTGTAGTTTAGCACTTGGTCAGCCCTGATGTAACAGACTCATAATCAGAAGCATTCCAGCCATGACCGTCTCATCTTGTTTCTATATATCTAGCCAATATAGTATTCTTTCAAGATAGTTGAATATGATGTGAGAGAATTTTGTTGTTATTTCTAGTACTATGAACAACTTCATAAAGGCTCTCTTGTTGTTTTGTTTGTTATTGTGTTTGTGTATGCAACACTCCTGCAACCACTGCACATTTTAATCCTCTCACCATCACTCCACCTGTCTACAATGACTATTAGTCTGTACATTATATTTTATTTCATAGGGAGTCGATAAATCTCTATGTGGTTGCTTAACTTACTAGACTCTCTCTCTTTTACTCTTTTACTTGTTTCAGTCATTTGACTGTGGCCATGCTGGAGTACCACCTTTAGTCGAGCAAGTTGACCCCAGGACTTATTCTTTGTAAGCCTGGTACTTATTCTATCGGTCTCTTTTGCCGAAACGCTAAGTTATGGGGATGTAAACACACCAGTATCGGTTGTCAAGCGATGTTGGAGGGACAAACACAGACACACAAACACATACATATATATATATATATATATATATATATATATATATATATATATATATATATATATATACATATATATGATGGGCTTCTTTCAGTTTCTGTCTACCAAATTCCACTCACAAGGCTTTGGTTGGCCCAAGGCTATAGTAGAAGACACTTGCCCAAGGTACCACACAGTGGGACTGAATCCAGAACCTTGTGGTTGGTAAGCAAGCTACTTACCACACAGCCACTCCTGCACCTATAGACATGTAGTTCTAGCTACAATATAATAAACCTGAACAAAAGATGGAATGGTCATTGTTGGAATGATTTTGATCATAGGCCTGCTAGATCATGTCTGACATGAGGCCAAATAACAACAATAACAGCAACAACTAGCAGTAAAAGTTCTGACTTTGCTTAGGTGAGTAATACTGTAAGACAAACTGACAATCTGTATTAATGGGCAAACTGTGGCCCACGGAACTTTCTGAATGAGATGTCTAATGAAAAATTACCTTTATAATTTTTAGCAGTGCAGCCCACTTGATTATGGCTCAAGTCTCATGTAGCCTACTTCTCATCTGGCCTGCTGTAAGAAAATGAAAGAAAACTAAAGCTTTTGGGAAAAAATATATAATAATATATAAAAATGCAATAATTATATTATTATACTATTCTATAATAAGTATACTATAAAATAAAAAAAAACTATAATTAGAATATGACATGAAATAGTTTCACTTCTATGTGCTTCTATGAATATGTATCAGAAATATTTTAAACAGGTTAGTGCATGTGTGTTTGAAATGATATATAATATTGAAAGAGAAAATTATGACAAAATGATATATAATAGATACATCTTGGGAGAGTCATTTTAGCAATGAAAACTCATATACTGGTTTTATTTAATTTCTTTTCATCATTGGTATTATAAGTTAAGGTAGTGAGTTAGCAGAACTGTTAACATATAAGTTAAGGTGGCGAGCTGCCAGAAGCGTTAGCACACCAGGCGAAATGCCAAGTGGTATTTTGTCCGTCTTTATGTTCTGAGTTCAAATTCTGCCAAGGTCGACTTTGCCTTTTATCCCTTCGGGGTCGATAAATTAAGTACCAATTACGCACTGGGGTCGATGTAATCGACTTAATCCCTTTGTCTGTCCTTGTTTGTTTCCTCTATGTTTAACCCCTTGTGGGCAATAAAGAAATAAGAAATGTTAGCATATTGGACAAAATGGCTAACAGCATTTCATCTGAATTTATGGTCTGGGTTCAAATTCTGCCCAGATCAGATTTGCTTTCATCCTTTTAGGATTAATAAAATAATAACCATTTGAGTGCTGAGGTCAATGTAATCAACTAGCCTCCTCCTCCAAAATTTCAGGCCATGTGCCTATAGTAGAAAGGGTTATTATCATTATTAAGGGTGGCATGTTGGCAGAAATGGCGATGAGCTGGCAGAAACATTAGCATGCCGGGCGAAATACTTAACGGTATTTCGTCTGCCGCTACGTTCTGAGTTCAAATTCCACCGAGGTCGACTTTGCCTTTCATCCTTTCGGGGTCGATTAAATAAGTACCAGTTATGCACTGGGGTTGATATAATCGACTTAATCTGTTTGTCTGTCCTTGTTTGTCTCCTCTATGTTTAGCCCCTTGTGGGCAATAGAGAAATAAGAAATGGTAACATGCTCAGCAAAATGCTTAGCAGCTTCTCATTTGACTTTACATTCCAAGTTCAAATTCCGTCTAAGTTGACTTTGCTTTTCATCCTTTCAGGATCGATGTTATAAGTACCAGTTAAACACTAGGGTTGAAGTAATTGACCTGCTCTCCACTTCAAAATCTCAGGCCTTGTGCCTATAGTAGAAAGGATAATTATTATTACCAGCCAACTGGCTGCCCAATTTAACCAATTAACTAATTGATTGTTTCACAAATAATTTGATCAATCAAACATTCCTTTACCATGTGTGATCTTATCAATGAAATACCTTTGTTGATCTGAGTCTATTATGGTGAACTACAGTTTGAATCCATTGTAATAGATCTGGTGCAATGAAGGCAGACTATTGATGAAGCCCTGATTGATGAGATGAAAGAACTCAAATAAACCAACTCATTGATTGATTTCTCAAATTGTTGGTCAAACAACTGATTAATTAATAAGTTAATTTGTTAACTAGTTGATTAATAATAATAATGAAAAGTGGAAAAGGACCACTGTATTCAGGTCTTATTGGACAAAATGACAGTCTCAGGATACAGCGACATCTGTTTCAGTATATAATTTCACATGAAGTATCTTACAAATTAAATGCAAAAACAAAATACAATAATATTTAAAACATAGATGCAATTATAGTTAACAATTATGGTTAAAATATGAACATAAAATTCTGTTGGATGAATCTGAATAATTTATTTCGCAGAGGAACTTGTCATATATATATATATATATATATATATATATATATATATATATATATATATAAATAATACAGAATGGGACAAGGATGCAAAACATCCAGACAGTTGGGTGATACAAGAAAGGGACAAAACATACAGATAGACGATACAAAGAAAACACGGACAAGTCATTCAGAGTTTTCTCTCTTCAGTCGAGATCCAGATTATCTTTGCAATTTCGGCTGGTTATTCTCGATATTGCTTCAATCTGGCCAGCCCCAAGGAAAAATTAAGCTAAGAGCATTAGATTCCTTGGCTGCAGTCAAATAAATGGCTGAAACAAATAAAAGAATAAAAGAATATATACATACACCGACACACACACACATACATACATACATACATACATACATCTACATAACAGCCCACTAACTATTCTACTCTATCTGTGTAAGCTGTGGGTATAGGGGTATGATATCTACTATGCATACTGCCTATTTATAGATTAAATTAAACAGATATTCAGGATAAAATATTTACTATAGATTTTAGGGATTCCCAGTGTTATGGATTCTTGGTGTTCTTGAAAGTCTTGCTATTTCAACTAAGTTCTGGTTTGTGTTTAATTTAAATAGTAAATAACTATTCTAAGAATTTTTTTGTCTTGTTCATCCTCTACTGATAATGAATTGTTTTCTGTTGTTGCTTAAAATCAGATTAGTCCCAGCTGAGCAGACTATATCAAAAGCATGTCCTCTTTCAGTATCCATTTCAGATACATAATTCAATCTGTCTTTCTTTTTCTAAGATAAGTGTAATTCAAGGGAGATTTGGTTGCTATTTCTAACAGGCCAACCAACCACATAATGTGCCATACCATAAAATTATATATTAAATATTGTCTTTATTGTCCCCCAAAAATTTCAGTCATCTGATCTTAATGTGGTTATCTTGTTGTTTTTAGATTTTTAAACAGTCTTAGAGAGAATTTTTGCCAACTAATTGCATAGATAATTTCAGATGATTGGAGATCTTCAACTGACTGCATTACATATGTGAGAAGATACCGTATTTATATTATATGAGAACATGACAAAGAAGAAAACAGATAAAAATAAAAAGTAGAACTTTGGAAATATCTGAACTAATTACAGTCAGCCAGCTAGCTTAGCTGAAGTAAGCACTTAGAATTAGCTTTACAGCTCTGATACTCATAAAAATTTCTTCCTAAACCATACATCAGCTCAAGTGATGGTTATCCAGTATCTTATCTATTTTACCACAAGTGCTGGCTGTTCAATACCTTTGTTATTTGAAATCTTTACCTCTCCCTCCTACCACCTCTGATGTACACACACACAAACACACAGAGATTAGCTTATAAGAGGTGTAGCTCTCAATGACCTGTCCAATCCAAGTCACCATGGAAAGTTGATGCAAAATGGTGACAATTGATGGATGGATAGATACATGCATGTATGTGTGTATGTATGTATGTATGTATGTATGTATGTATGTATGTATGTATGTGTGTGTGTATATATATATATATATACATATATATATATATATATATATATATATATATATATATATATATATATATATATATATATATATATATATATATATATGCATGCATACTTATATGTGTAGTTGTGTTATGTGCGTATGAATGTATGCATGTATATACACACACATTGATGATATGTATGAGTATATGTACATATATATTACATAAAATATGTATCTATCTGCATGTATATATATATGTGTGCGTGTGTGTGTGTATATTTATTATCACGCACGCACACATATATATTTACAAAGTGTGTGTTTATAGATTCATGCATGCATATATATTCATTCATAACACACACACACACACACACACACATCAGTCAAAAATATGATTAGAAAGATGAAATTTTGTATTATGAATACATTTTGATATAAAGATGAAAACTAATTATTTTTATGTAGTAGATATTAGCAAGTTAGAAAGCTAATTAATCTATATTACATATTATGATATAATGAATGATGAAATATTATTTCATAATTTCGACTTCTCTTTGACATTCAAGGAACTGCAAGATACATCAATATCTTATAAATTTATTGAATTTTCATCTGGATAAAAGAAAAAAAAAAGACCAAAATTTTTGCTTTGTTCAACAATAGGCTTACATTCAAGAAGACATGAACTCTACTAAAGGAATCTTTAAATGTGGTCCAGAAAACTATTTAGATTTCTAGACTTTGCCAGACAGGTGGATGCAAATCATATTGTAGATTTTGTATTACAATTCCTCAAAATGGTGATATGATTCATTGTCTTTGTGCAATTCTGGCTTATATGTTGCAGTATCATGCAAGCATAGTTGTCAGTGACAATAAAATGCAACACTAAGACAGTAAGATGTTGGTTGCTGAAAAATTTCAGTCGCATTGCAATTCCAGTGAAAAGTGACCAAAGTAAAAATGCAGGATTTTTTATTTTTTGGTCTCTTTTGCCGAACCGCTAAGTGATGGGACATAATCACAGGTTGTCAAGCAATGCTAGGGGGACAAACACAGACACACAAACACACTCTCTCTCACACACACACACACACACACACACACATATATATATATATATATATATACATATATACGACGGGCTTTTTTCAGTTTCCGTCTACTAAATCCACTCACAAGGCTTTGGTCGGCCCGAGGCTATAGTAGAAGACACTTGCCCAAGATGCCAGGCAGTGTGACTGAACCCAGAACCATGTGGCTGGTAATCAAGCTACTTACCACAGAGCCACTCCTGCGCCTATCTGCTAATTTTGTTATGAAATACAGTATATTTCTTGTTTTTCATTGACATCCTCAATTACAGCACAAAATGTTATTCTTGTCAGTGTATTCAGACTTTTGAATCAGGCTGCATCCTCATCATCACCGTTTAATGTCCATTGTCCATGGTGGCATGGGTTGGATGGTTTGACCATAGCTGGCAAGCTCGAGTGCTGTACCAGGCTCCAATCTGATTTTGCATGGTTTCTATGGCTGAATATTCTTCCTAATGCTCACCACTTTCAGAGTGTTTTGGGTGCTTTTGTGTGGTGCTGCATGAGCGATTTTATGTAGTATTGGCACAGGGCTCTTGCAGGCTAATCCTCTTCACCAAGGGGAGTAGCCTTAACATTTCTGCTGTGGAGTATAAGTCTTGTTGAGTACAGCAGGGGGCCAGGCATCTCAATCCTTTGTCATCTTGTCTGAAAGATTCAGTATCCTGAAGTCATCCTTCAGTACTTTGTTCTAAGTACTACTACTGCATATATATATATATATATATATATATAGATATATATATATATATATATATCATCATCATCATCATCGTTTAACGTCCGCTTTCCATGCTAGCATGGGTTGGACGATTTGACTGAGGACTGGTGAAACCGGATGGCAACACCAGGCTCCAATCTAATTTGGCCGAGTTTCTACAGCTGGATGCCCTTCCTAACGCCAACCACTCAGAGAGTGTAGTGGGTGCTTTTACGTGTCACCCGCACGAAAACGGCCACGCTCGAAATATATATATATATATATGTATCATCATCATCATCATCATCATCGTTTAACATCCGCTTTCCATGCTGGCATGGGTTGGATGATTTGACTGAGGACTGACGAACCAGATGGCTGCACCAGACTCCAATCTGATTTGGCAGAGCTTCTACAGCTGGATGCCCTTCCTAACGCCACCCACTCAGAGAGTGTAATGGGTGCTTTTTAGGTGCCACTGGCACAAGGGCCAGTCCGGCGGTACTGGCAATGGCCACACTCAAAATGGTGATGCTGGTAACAATCATGCTCAAATGGTGCTATTTACGTGCCACTGGCATGGAAGCCAGACAGCTGCTCTGGCAATGATCACACTCAGACAGTGCTGTTAGCGCTCCACTGGCACAGGTGCCAGTCATTGAATTTGGTTCAATTTCGATTTCGATACATATATATATATATATATATATATATATATATATATATATATATATATATATATATACTTGTGTTTGTGTATCATATTTCAAGATGACAATTATGTAAGATCACCTATGAGGATCAAATTGCATGCTTGAAATAATCTGTAAGCCCACGATAACTACAACACTGTTGCTTAGTAGGTAGGCATGTAAGGCTGTGTGAATGATATAACAACACTAAGCAAATATTCAATAATAACTTTTATTTCACTGCACAAGTAATATTGAGGTTGGTCATGAATTATAAGATTCCCTAACAGGTCAACACCATTGAAGGAATGATTCAGTTGCTTTCATGAATATTTGATTACAAAAGCTTTGTACTGCTATTTGTCAAGACAAGAGAAAATGTACACAGTAAATTCATTTCAGCCCACTAAATTGACATATTCAAGCTGAGCAGATAGTCATCAAAATAACTATTATAAATGGCAAGAGAGTGTGTGTAGCAGGTCTGTAGGTTACTGTGCTCTCTGAAAGTTGGTGCTAAAAAACAAGCATTTATATAAGCCTTGTAGGGAAATGTTCCAGAAGGATCTAGATTGAACAATCATGTGAAATGTGGCTGCTGATTGGCTAATAACTTGGCTTCTCATGTGAACAAGGTAGTGCTATGTTGTGACTTGAACTTCATAATTCAATGACTTGATTTCGAATCTTGCTACAATACCAATGAAAGTGATCTCAGCAAGTTCAAATGTCTAAATTATCTGCTTCAATCTAACAAGCTCGGATTCCTCATGAAGAAGTCAGTCTACGCATCATCAATTAATGGTATAATACATAGTTTATATGCATCAGCAGCAGACAGAATGATGACACACACACACACACACACACACACACACACACACACACACACACACACACACACACACACACATATATATATATATATAACCAGCCGAAATTGCAAAGATAATCTGGAACTTGACTGAGGAAAGAAAACTCCAAATAACCCGTCCTTGTTTTCTTTGTATCGTCTGTCTGGATGTTTTGTTGTCCCCTTTTTTGTATCACCTAACTGTCAGGATACTTTGTGTTCTTGTCCCATTGTTGTATATATATATATATATATATATATATATATATATATATATATATATATATATATATATATATGTGTGTGTGTGTGTGTGTGTGTACACTTTGATCAATACACCCACCCTATTGACAGATATATGAATGCATTTTATCATGACTTATGGACTCTTAAACAACTTACACACACATGTACGGTGGAAGTCAACTTGTGACCAAGTAAGACCACTTCCTAAACACAGCAAGCCCATGCAAATGTTCTGAGCATGAAGTTCCAGTGCATAAATTTGCTTTCAATAACTAAAACGCTGCACTTCACTGAACCCACTTCTCAGCACAATCAGTTCTAACACCAGTAGCACAACAGAGGTTGAGCTGTCCAGAAATTGATTGCACTTCAGGTTGTTTTTTATACAAGTTTACCTACTCCTATAAGGAAGTTAACCCATAGCTGGGACCATAACAAGAGAAATGGTGGCTAAGAGCTTGTTCCACACACCTCAAAACACTGAAACTCCCATACTAGAGTTCTACTACCAGATGCAGTTTAAAGTTATACTCCAGATTTTTTTTATTCTTTTACATGTTTCAGTCATATGACTGTGGTCATGCTGGAGCACTGCCTTAAAGGACTTTTTAGTTGAAGAAGTCGACCTCAGGATTTATTCTTTGTACGCCTGGTACTTATTCTATCAATCTCATTTGCTGAACTGCTGAGTTGCGGTGACATGAACACAGCAGTATCAGTCGTCAAGTGATGGTGGGGGAAACAAATACACACATACACACAAACATATATATATATATATATATATATATATATATATATATATATATATATATATATATAAGGGCCTTAGAGTCAACCTAGCTAAAACCAAAATCCTAATAAGCAGGAAGGTAGATAAAACACAAACCCCTTCAGGTAGATGGCCCTGCTCAGTATGTAGAAAAGGAGTAGGTAGTAACTCTATAAGATGTACCCGGTGCAAGCTATGGACACATAAGAGGTGCAGCAACATCAAAGGCAGGTTAACTAGGAAGTTAGTTTTTGTATGTGGCAGATGTTCAGGTGCAATAAAGACTGTAAACAAACAGGAAACAACTTCTATCTCATTCCAGGGTGAAAAACTAGAGGTAGTCGATAGCTTCCGCTATCTGGGCGACCAAGTTAGTAGTGGGGGTGGGCGCACTGAAAGTGTAGCTGCTAGAATAAGAATAGCCTGGGCAAAGTTTAGAGAGCTCTTACCTCTGCTGGCAACAAAGGGACTCTCACTCAGAGTAAAAGGCAGACTGTATGACGCATGCGTACGAACAGCCATGCTACATGGCAGTGAAACATGGGCTGTAACTGCTGAGGACATACGTAAGCTCGCAAGGAATGAAACCAGTATGCTCCGTTGGATGTGTAATGTCAATACCCGTCAGAGTGTAAGTATCTTGAGAGAAAAGCTGAACATTAGAAGCATCAGTTGTGGTGTGCAAGAGAGACGATTGCGCTGGTATGGACATGTGGTGAGAATGGATGAGGATAGCTGCGTGAAAAAGTGCCACACCCTAACAGTTGAGGGAACCTGTGGAAGAGGTAGGCCCAGGAAGACCTGGGCTGAGGTGGTGAGGCAAGACCTTCGTACATTGGGCCTCACCAAGGCGATGACTAGAGACCTTTGGAAATGTGCTGTGCGTGAGAAGACCCGGCAAGCCAAGTAAGATCGTTGCCAGTGCCCCTGGACTGGCTTTTGTGCGGGTGGCACATAAGATGCACCATTTTGAGCGTGGCCGTTGCCAGTACCGCCTGACTGGCTTCCGTAGGATTTTCGAGCGAGATCGTTGCCAGTGCCCCTGGACTGGCTTGTGCGGGTGGCACATAAAAGACACCATTTCGAGCGTGGCCGTTGCCAGTATCGCCTGACTGGCCTTCGTGCAGGTGACACGTAAAAGCACCTACTACACTCTCTGAGTGGTTGGCGTTAGGAAGGGCATCCAGCTGTAGAAACTCTGCCAAATTTAGATTGGAGCCTGGTGTTGCCATCCGGTTTTACCAGTCCTCAGTCAAGTCGTCCAACCCATGCTAGCATGGAAAGCGGACGTTAAACGATGATGATGATGATGATATATATATATATATAATCATAAATATATAGGGATTGACAGTAACCTGCTTCTCCAACATACTGAGAATTCAGAAATAGCAGTCAAAGAACTACTGATTTCAAAACTACAAATTATTACTCCAACATACTCAGTATGTTGGAGAAGCAGGTTACTGTCAATCCCTATATATTTATGATTATAAATGTTTTTTACCGAAAAGGTTTTTTCATACTGAGCTACCCGGCAAAATTGATAATTATTAATTTTATTACTAATTGACGATTCCCTGCCCTGCATATCTATATATATATATATATATATAAAAATAAAAAAGGCAGCAAGCTGGCAGAAGTATTAGCATGCTGGGATGCTTAGCAGTATTTTGTCTGCCGTTACGTTCTGAGTTCAAATTCTGCCGAGGTTCACTTTACCTTTCATCCTTTTGGGGTCAATTAAATAAGTACCAGTTATGCACTGGGGTTGATGTAATCAACTACTCACTTCCCCCAAATTGCTGGCTTTGGGCCAACATTTGAAGCCATTATTATTATTATTATTATTATTAGTAGTAGTAGTAGTAGTATCAAAGATTCAGTAATTCAACCAAAAATGCAGGGTAACCTTCACCTGCTGCTGATATTTTTCTGTTTTTAACACTATATATTTTTCTAAGAAAGAATATCACAGTTTAGAAAAGCTCTCAGCAAATAAAAACATTAAGCACACACACACACACACACACATATACATGATCAAACAGACTCCAAAGAGACTGATGTTGATCTGTATTGGCAGGACTAGTACTATTTAGTAAAACTGACAAAAAGAGTGCAATGAACTTGGTGTGCACTCCCCACATTAAATTCAATATGCTCTTCCCGTCTATTTTACCATATATATAATCCTACATACACACACATATACATATGTATATGTGTGTGTACATGTATATATGTATTTGTACATATGTGTATATATGTTGTGTATGCATATATATATATATATATATATATATATATATATATATATTATATGTTGATTCAGAATATTATAGTGGATGAATTCCTTCAGACAATAGTTCACTAAGCTGAAGACGGTATTCATTACAAAGCTTCAATGAATTTATTGGGATGTATGGTCTTTAAAAGAGAACAATATCAAATAGGTTATGATGAAATGAGTTGAATGTTTGTTATAGAGAGAAAGAGAAATGCTCCGAGGCTTCTCACATGATATCTTATGAGTTGATCGCTATTCAAACCTATCATTGCTCTAATGAAGCTGAACACTGAAAAATGTGCGATTGTATGTGTGAGCATGTGTTAAATGAGGCAATGTAAATATGTGCATGGAGAAGAAAGAAAGAAAAGAAAGAAACAGTGGTCAGTAGTGATGTCAAGACTTTATTTTTTCTTTCTTAATGTTTCCTTAGTTTTTCTGCTGTAACTGTACCGAGCTGTTTCTGGATGAACATTTGGCGATTTTTTTCTTCTTTTGTCTTGTTATTGTAGTAAAAGAATATACACATCTGTTTTAGACCTTGTTCAAGCATTGTCATATTAGCATTTTTATATTGGTGATATTTATGAAACATGGAATTCTTTTCCTGCGTCCATGCTTGTTCTTGTTTTGTTATATGTTGATACATGTTACTGTTTCTTTGCACAATATAACAAATCTATTAAACATGAACTGAAATTGTAGATTTTTTTTTTTTTTTTACCATCTTTTATTTTTTTGAATACCAGTTTTAGATGTTGTTCTTTTAGTCTTCCACCTGTTCCTGTCAGTGAATTGCAACCAGGCTGGGGTACCATCTTCAAAGGTTTAATTCAATCATATCAGTTAGTATGTATTGCTGTCTTGTACATATTTTATGAATCTCTTGTTTATTTAATGGCAAAATTCTACCTTTTGGCATACAAAATCCAACTTGTTTCTATTTACACTGGTATATGTAAACACAGTGACAAAGAAGCACATATGCACATATGTACATGTGCATGTGTGACTACACACACATATACTATACAACACAAACATACATATACGAAGACAAGTGGCATAGTGATTAGGTGGTTCAGCTTATGATCAGAAGGTAGTGAGTTTCATTTCTGGACTGGGAAGCATATATGTCATTGAAGACCCAGTCAGTAAAGCATTTCATTTCACATTGCATCAGTCTACTTAGCTGAAAATGAATGCCAACTGAGTGCTGGTACAATCCTCTTTCCCTCCAATGGTCACATCCTCAATGTTACACTGGGTCAAGAGTGGGAGGCGGAGAGGGTTTCAATATCAGCTTGCGACTGCATAGGCACCTAATTAGTGAAAGTGTGGTACATGCTACCAGATCATAATTGCTTATGGGTAACAGCAACGGTTTGTTTGTTTGTTTGTATGTATGTATGTATGTATGTATTATATACATATGTATCATCTATCTATCTAACTTAGTGGTTTAGCAAAAGAGACTGATAGAATAAGTACAAAGCTTTCATCAGTTGATGAAGGCTTTTGACACCATTAATCATGAAATTTTATGGAAACTTCTTACAAAATTATGGCTGTCCTCCAACTGCTTTAACTATCATCTGCCAATTCTACGATGGAATGCTAGCCAGAGTCTCTCTTGGTGGAGTATCTTCAGAACAATTCAGTGTTAAATTGGGAGTCAAACAGGGCTGTGTTCTCACTCCTGTTTTATTCAACATCTACTTAGTAGCTGTAACTTTCATTTCCCGGGTTCAAGTAGGTCCTGATGATGACATAATCATTGGTTACTGCTTTGATGGTAGCATTTTCAACACCCACCAGCTCAAAGTGAAAACTCTGACATCGACATCACAGACTTTTGAGCTCTGATATGCAGATGATGCCACTGCCACTGCTCACAAGACAGCCTCACTCCAGTGATCCTTAAGTGCCATGACTGAGACCTATGCTCATCTAGGTCTTGATATCAACATATAAAAAAAAAAACAAGAGCATGCAAACGTTTTTTAATCAAAAGCATCCAGCAACACAACTATCTATAAACGACACACCTCTGTCAAATGTTGACTCTTTTAACTACCTAGACAGTGTCATATCACAGAATGGACATGCCAACGATGACATCCTATGATGGATCAACCTCACCTCTTCCTTCTTTGGACGCCTCTGAGACTGAGTGTTTTTAAACAGAAATCTGAGGTGTGCCACTAAGATTGCTGTCTATGTGTACCATCACACATAGAGTACATGTTCACATCTTGGTGGTTCTTTGCATCAGACCTTTCTTTATTTCCTTTTGTCGACCACAGTTTTTTTTTGTCTCATTAATAAATTTGTCATTTCTTGCATTTCCTTATATTTCTTCCAAAGTTACTGGTTGTTCACATACAATGTTCCACATCACATTTTTTTTTGTTTCAGATCATCGACCTTGTTCGATTGTTTGACTGCTCTGTTTACGCTATTGCACAAAACACTTAAGGGTGTGTCCTATAAATTAAATTTCTCCTAACATTCAGTGCCAAATAAATTCATGGATTTTTTCAACACATAAACATTCACTTTTTGATTCAACCTTTGAACATTATATTACGAATGAGTTCATCTGTGAAATATAATTTTCTTCCCGTAACACTGCATGCTATTTTGTTTGAACTACATAATTTTGGTTTACTCATTTGTTCCCATGTTTTCTTATTCATGATTGTGATATCACCTCCCATGTCTAATTGCATTCTGGCACTAGTGTTTTCAATTCTCACATTCATGAATTTTCTGTTTGTTGTAGTCACAACTTTTCCTGCTGACAAACTATTTACTTTTTCTTGTTTGTTCCATTTTCCTATCATTCTAGTTTTGCAGTGTGATTTTATATGTCTAGTAAATCCACAGTGAAAACACTCTGCTTTTTTATACGGACAATCGTTTTTCAGGTGCATTCTACCACATGCCATACATGGGTCTACATCCCGATACTTTTTCTGTTTTTCCTGCAACACTTGTTTGTACTAGTCTTTTGTGGCAGTACTCTTTCTGTTGAATTTCTTCCATGTCATGCCTTAAATTTAATATCTTGTCACACTCTTCTGATAGTTTCTGCAATGTCAAATCCTAGTTCATTTCTAGTTTTCATGGAATATCCATTCGGATTTCTGCCTCCCTTCTATCTGTCAATCCTTGTACAAAAATCAAACACTTGAAAGAATCTGGCATAAGCATATCTAGCCTAAATCTCTCACATTCTTTGTTGACTCTGCCTGTGTTAGTAGTGAAGTTTTCATCTACGCTCCTTTCTATGTTTAAACATTTCCATCTAGTATAAAACAGTGACCTCTTTTCACTAAACATTTTGCACAAAATGTCAACTGTGTCGGTGAAATTTATGTCAGATGCTTTTTTTGGCTATATGAAGTTACTATACTTCACATGCTCTGCTGTTGCTAGTTTTCTCACCATTAGACACGTTTACATTTCATCTGTCCAATTCTGACATTCTTTTTCCAAAATTTGTCGAAATCTGCCAAAGTAAACCTGGAAGCCCTTCTTTGGGGTCATATTTGAACTCACCTATGGAATTTGCTACATGGTCAGGTGAAAATGTATTCTCCAGATTGGTTATCAACTACATTAAGTTGATAACCATTTGCTGCTGCAATCCTTGTTGTTGCTCTTGTTGTTCCTTGAGTTGTTGTTGCTGCTGTGTTTGCAACTGTTCCTGCTAACAAGTCTTTCATATTTTAGCATTTTCGTAAGTTTGCAGAACAAGATTTTTGTTTCTTTTTTGTTGAGGTATTTAATTTTCCACGTGAATTAGTTTAAACTCTCTGTGTAAATGTTTTTTCTTTTTCACATCTCGTAAATTTGTTTTTCCTCATCACCACTGATGGTCTTTTGCCACTGTTGTATCTGTCTTTGACAACGGTTGTTGCTCTGACAGATATTGTTATATTCCAAAGTTGTGTTATCCTCAGGTTGTGTTATTATCCTCAAAAGGTTGGATTGTTATAACGTCCATGCAGTATCACAGTATAATTACTATATCAGTACGACTATCAACACAGTCTGCACATATTCTCGACCTTCTGACCTTCTCCTGTTGACTAGATACTGGTCTAGTTATAATGGCTAGCTACTACCACTTTTTACTGGGAATGGTGTACATTTTCTTTATACAACATATATAAATATATATATACATATAAATATAATATATATATATATGCACACACACACACACACACACACACACACATATAAATATATATATGTGTATATATATATATATATATAGAGAGAGAGAGAGAGTGATGCATGTATATATATATATATATATATATATATATATATATGCATGTATATATATGTATGTGTGTGTGCATCTCTCTCTCTATATATATATATACAAATTCACTCACAAGGCTTTGGTCGGCCCGAGGCTGTAGTAGAAGACACTTGCCCAAGGTGCCATGCAGTGGGACTGAACCCAGAATCATGTGGTTCGTAAGCAAGCTACTTACCAAACAGCCACTCCTACACCTATGATATATATATATATATATATATATATATATATATATATATATATATATATATATATATATATATATATATATATATATATATATATATATATATATATATATATATATATATATATATATATATATATATATATATATATATATATATATATATATATATATATATATATATATATATATATATATATATATATATATATATATATATGTTTTTATATCATTAATAAATTTATAAAATTATTAATAATATTCACAGGAAATCAATATCCAAATTTCGAAAGATATATATTTAATATAAGCTCAATAAAATATTCCTTTTGAATATTCTTTATAAAATTTATATATATATATATATATCGTCCATGCTACCTCATCCAACCCATGCTAGCATGGAAAGCGGACGTTAAATGATGATAATGATGATGATGATATTGTGTGTATGTCTTTCTGTCTGTGATTGTCCCCCATCACCACTTATCACCATTTGACAACTGGTGTTGGTGTGTTTATGTCCCTGTAGCTTAGCTCCAGCATGGTCACAGTCAAATGATTGAAGCAAGTAAAAGAAAAAAAAGAAAATAAAAGGATACAAGATAATGTCTGATTAATTCCAAGGAATGTAAATAAATAAGCATTACACTAGACAGAATAATCTGAATGCTAAAGGGTTAAGTTGGTTCTTTGGAACATGAATTTAACATGAAATTTTGATGGAAGGTTTTGCTTAACATAATTCTAAAACAGTAAAATCGTATCATAAAACCAGGATTGGTTTCAAATCATTTGGAATCAGAAGGTTTAAATCAGTGTTTAGCTGATAGCTGTATTTGCTCTACATCATGTTGCAATGCATAAGCGCTGATTACAGACATTGTGATGTAGAGGTATGCTGACAACACAATGATACTTGTTGATTACTTCAATTCTACAGACATTCCATTATTTCTGTGTGTCTTGTTCTAATAATGGTAATTCATGTGACAATAATTATATATATGTACTAAAAGGACTGCTTACTTCATATTGTGTTTTAACCCTTTGTTTTACTAATTTAATTGATTAATTTTCTCAATGCTTACTCTACTCTAGTAAATGGGA
The DNA here is from genome assembly GCF_046866305.1 of Octopus bimaculoides. Classification (NCBI taxonomy): domain Eukaryota; kingdom Metazoa; phylum Mollusca; class Cephalopoda; order Octopoda; family Octopodidae; genus Octopus; species Octopus bimaculoides. The sequence goes on from NC_142930.1 coordinate 140,320,097, forward strand.
TTAAAAGCACCATAAACTGCTAACAAACAGCTTCATTGTCATTGTAGCTGTTTAACCCCAGGTCAACAATGATCAACCAGACAAATGCTCAAAGACATTTCAGCTGCCATTATTCAATCATTTAAAAGATATCTAGGTCTATATTATCTAATGTGTTCCTTCCTTATTTAAAAAAACAGTAAGATGTGGTTTGAAGAAGATTTGGCTTCTATATCTAGTAGGTGAAACACCACACAGAAATTGACTTGTTGCTATCTGTGTGGCGTTTTGGGCAAGTGTCTTCTACAATAGCCTTGGACTTACCAAAGCCTTGTGAGTGGATTTGGTAGATAGAAACTGAAAGAAGCCTGTCATATATATAATATACACACACACATATATATTCACACACACACACACGCACATATATATACATATATTCACATACATATATATTTATGAATATATATATAAACACGAAACCGGTTATTTCTCAAAATACAATGTTTATATACCAAAAAGATTTTATAACATTTTTCTAACATTTTTCTGACATAATTTAAATATATACTTTAACCAAGTAACACAAGCCTTCTGTAGTTTTTTCGCTCTTATTATCTTTTATATATATATATATATATATATATATATATATATATATATATATATATATATATTTATATTTATATATATATATTCACATACATTCCTCCCCACATATATATTTTCAGTCACACACACACATACATTCATATACATCGCATACACGATTATACATCAAATCAGCAATAACTAACGTGCAGTGTATAATATTACTCTACTGTATAAAGCCAATAATATTTTAAAACGCCACTGGGTAGAAAATGAAATTAGTGCACTTTTAAATGTCTGGTACACTTACCACAATGATGATGAAACAACTAATGTTTATGGTAAAATTGCTGAAAAACTAGCTTCACAGTCTTTTAACAGATCTGAAAAGCAGATCGAGAACAAAATAAAAGAAATCACAAGGTCATTTCATATTGTACACATGCACTTAGAAACACTAGAAGCTATATTGGTCAATGGATGTAGAGCACCAATTGACCCTACAGTAACAAATCAGGGGTCACCTCAACAACCTGTTGGCCAGCAACAAACATCTCCTTTGGTGTTGCTATCTAACCTAATTCCAACCAACCCTACTATTGTAAGCCAGGATTCACTACCACCTCAACAATAACAGTCTACTACTGCTATTACATTAGGAACACTGACCAATGAGTTTCCCTTGACCTCAGATGCTAATATAGAAAAAGCTCTTCTATAACCACATCAAAAAATCCTGTCATTATCATTCCAAAGGTAACTGCAGATTTGGCCCCAGGAACACCAACAACAAGGAACACTGCCCTTTCTTCCACCCTACCTTCTGCAGTAGACTTGTTAAGGGCACTTGTCCCTATGGCTTAACTGGAAAAAAAAAACTGTCCTCACCTTCACCCCAAATACTGTCCCAAATACAGAGTCCATGGCCCTGATCCTAAATATGGATGTACAAAAGGCAACGGGTGTACCTTCTTCCATCCATCCTAAACTGTGACTTCTGTGTCTCTAAGGATGTGCCTGAACCTGGAATGCAACTACTACCATCTAAAAAGTACAAAATGAAATAAAAATAAAAATAAACAGCAATAGAGGAATGCAACAACAAAAACAAAATAAAACGCATTTCACCTTCTGAAACCAAGCAACAAAGATAGGATTATGGGGAAACCATAACACGAAATAACATAAACATGCATAATGTATCATCTGACCAAATGGCTAACCAAAGAGGAAACTTATTTTTACTAACTTATCTAGGAAATATGAAGGCCGACCTAAGCCAGGAGATCCAATGAGCTATCAGCAACCATCTAGAACATCACCCTGCTCACACAACTCCATACAAAAACTATCCTCACTGCTACCTCTGAACAACATATCACATAAGACTAAGCACATAGAACAATAGAACCACTCTTGCTTTGACATTCTTTATCCTTACAGAAACTCACCTAAACAACACCCAAATGGAAGCTGAGGTGAAAATAAAAAATTTTACCATCATCCATGCAGATTATGCAGACTGAAATAAAGGAGGAACGGCCATTTTTCTCCATGATTCCTTTGCAATTGATGCCAAGGAACTGTTTTCCAATGGCTACTGTGAACCCATATTATTATTTAACAAGGCCAACGACATAACCATTGTTGGTCTCTACAGGCCTCTCCAAAGGACCTCTAAAGTACTTTGAAGAATGCCTCAACAAAATCAAGTCCCTCCTTCCAAAATACAACTCTGGAAACATACTGGTGATGGGTGATTTTTAACCTCCCTTATGTTAACTGGCCTACAAATATTCTGGAAGTTAGGCAACTGCACTACACCAGATAAAGCAGCAGCAGAATCACTCTTTAATCTAATGGATGAATTTTTCCTGATACAACTAGTGCTCAAACCAACAAAACAATAAAATGATCTTGAATCTGATATTAACAAACCACTGTAGCTCCATTCATAGCATTTCAATTGAAAAGATTCTCCTCTTGGACCACAACATGATACGCTGTAACTTTAATTTCTGGCATACCAAAACCAAACCAGTCACTCCCACTCCACTGCACTTATTTGACAACATAAACCTTCACGAAGCTGATTGGGGAGCAATTAGAAAGGATCTGTCTTTTATTAACTGGTCCTTCACTCTCAGTTCCTCTGACATTGAAACCACATGGCAGTGCTTTCAGGACATTGTCACCTATTCATGCTCAAAACATGCTCCTATGAAATTCACAAGTATGAACAGAAACAGGCTCCCTAGAGAGAAAAAAAAACATTCATCAAAAGACCTAATAAAAAGAAATCAACTGATTGGAATACTCTGACAAACAGCATCTACATTCAACAACAATGAAAGGGTAAAACTTCATTTGCAAACCAACATGAAAACCTGCACTGAAAATCAAAGAGTAGCAGAGGAACAGTGGGTAATAAAAAAAAAATCAAACTGAACCTAAAAGTGTTCTATTCATATGCCTATAAGCATAGGACTGCTGTTTCCCTCGTTGGCCCACTGATTGATGATAATGGCATTCTCCAACATGATGCTAAAGAAATGGCAGAAGTACTGCAGAAACAATACTGTTCTGTCTTTAGTGGTCTCACTGATATTGCCGCAAGGAATGTGAATGAAATCAATTCTCAACATATAATCTTGGACATAACTTTTACTGCTTCAGACATCACAGCAACAATTAATGAGATCAAATACTATTCTGCTGTAGGCTCTTATAGATTCCCCACTAGTGTTTTGAGGGAATGTAGACACCAGCTTGCAGTCCCTCCAACCAACTTCTGGAGAGATTCTTTAGACTTAGGTTATATACTGAAACAGCTTTTGTCCCAGTCTGTCATCCTAGTTTTCAAACAGGGAAACAGATCCCACTCAGTTAACTATTGCCCAATCTCACTCACCTCCTATATCATCAGAGTGTTTGAAAGAGTGGTGAGATCAAGGACAGCTGGCTTTTGGGAGAGCCACAATCTACTAAATTCAAACTAGTAGGGACTGACATCATATTGATGATGTCCTTAAAGCCTTGGGATCAGGTTCGAACTCTGATGTCATATATCTTGACTTCAGTAAAGCGTTCGACAAAGTTGACCACAATATCCTACTGTCAAAAATTGGAATCCATGGAAAACTACTACACTGGATTGAGTATTTCCTGGAGAGCAGAACACATATTGTGATCAGTGGAATCCATTCAGGCCTGTAGTAACGCCGTGCGCATGCGTAGTCTCACGCATGCGTGGAATTAAACAGCCAAGCGTTCCCGCTTAATTCTCTCTCTTTTACGGTCGGCCGACCATGAGCATGGACGTGTTAAGCTGTCTCTCTACATCTCTCGGACTTTCACTCGACAGCTCGCTTACAACTACATACCCACGTCCCAACAACTATGCTCACACACAACAGGAGCTGTAACAACAAGAATTAAAGATGTATATATATATTTACCACCTAAATAAAGTGTTGTTTAAGTTGATAGTCTGGAGTTCAGCGTTCCGTTATATTTCTTAATTTTATATAGGAAAGTCAGGTATAAATCTAATGATGTATAACCAACTTTCCTATACTGGTGACCCCCGACGTGATTCGAACACGCAGCCCGCTGAGCTGCAATAACCCACTTTCTTATAAAGTGGTGATTCGACGAAGAAACAAACGCAGCATGGACTCTGGACTACCAACTTATAACTGGTGAACCCGACTAAAGAACAAATACGGCCATGGAGACTGAACTACGTATTACCAACATCTCCAACCATAGTCAACACGACTCAACAAGCGCGGTTTTTATTCTCGCCTCTGTTAGAGTGGATGTTTTCCACTCACGATAAACAGACAAGAATTACAGCCTGCGATATTTCCTATTGTGTACTAAAAAAACTTGGTATAAAAAACTCAAGTGTTCTGACTTTCTTTCTGCTGTGATATCTCACATACATATAGACGGCCTGTTTTTTATTATGTTCTTATATGTCGCATTTCACACTCTCACATACACATACATCTTTTATGCCACACAATAACTCTTGTTATTCATTTCATACGGTTGTCTTTTCTATCGTCTTATTACTGGTATTTACGAATTCACTAATGTTCGTAGTATAACGTAATTACTTGTATATCATCTTTGATATATATTTTGGTGTTCGACCGTGTGACACGTTTAAATAAAAGGAGTCCTCTGTTATTCCATTCGTCACCATTTCTCCTTTTTGAGTTCGCACGGTCGTTCTTTCATCTTGGGTTAAGAAAATTTTTCTTCGAGGTTTTCGCTAATGGTCGTACAGAGATTTGTCTGTCGATCGTCTGCAAAAAAGCGCACCTCTTCAAACAACAATGAACGAACAGCTTTTTCACCACCAGCTTCGCTCAACCAAGATTACCACCGTGACGACAACAATTACTACTACCAACTACAAGCATTCCCCCCGACGTCGCCAAGTTTCAACAGATCATTACCACCACACATACAGAACACAGCTATAGCAGTTCTTGCGCCGACGTCTTCATCAATGTACTGTCTACCACAATGTCGTGCGCCAACAACCCCACCACCAGATCAACACACTCGGTTTTGTCAACTCTGTTAGAGTGGATGTTTTACACTCACGATCAACAGACCAAATTTTCCTTGTGTAACTTTCATTGAATATTCCGTACCGGGTAACCGGTCACAACTAGCATTCCGAAGCTCATCTATAGCTCTGCTCACCGACCACGACTTCCTGAGTACGGACATTCTATCTCCTTGTGGGACTCTTGTACGAACTGGATTTTTTGTCTCTACAGACACTTTTACTATGTTCTGTGTTTTTTTTCTCACACACACACTTGTGCACTCATACATTTTCTTTCCTTTCAGTAAAAACAAACACTCAAACTTTCACATTCCGTGATTCCAGTTCCTGGACAGTAGTCATCACGATTTGTTTTCTCATTGTCTCATTTGTTTTTTACTAGGTGGCATTTACTGCCCATATTGCATGTTTTTCTTTCATTTGTACATTGCATGCATGTATCACACGAGTGTACATTTCATTTCTTTCATTTTTCTTTGTGTGTGTTTTGTGCTACATCTTGTGGGTGGTTTTCAGTGGCCATCCTGCCTCAGGCGTTCTAACAGATTTCATTTATCGTGCGTTTCTCGCACTGGCGAGGGAGCCCTGTAGTAACGCCGTGCGCATGCGTAGTCTCACGCATGCGTGGAATTAAACAGCCAAGCGTTCCCGCTTAATTCTCTCTCTTTTACGGTCGGCCGACCATGAGCATGGACGTGTTAAGCTGTCTCTCTACATCTTTCGGACTTACACTCGACAGCTCGCTTACAACTACATACCCACGTCCCAACAACTATGCTCACACACAACAGAAGCTGTAACAACAAGAATTAAAGATGTATATATATTTACCACCTAAATAAAGTGTTGTTTAAGTTGATAGTCTGGAGTTCAGCGTTCCGTTATATACTCTTTAATTTTTATATAGGAAAGTCAGGTATACATCTAATGATGTATAACCAACTTTCAGTGGAATCCATTCAGGCCTAACAAAAGTCACCAGTGGTGTCCCTCAAGGGACTATCTTGGGCCCACTTCTGTTTATCTATATATATAAAAATGAGAATGTGTGTCTGTCTGTCTGTCTGTCTGTGTGTGTGAATCCCTAAAACTCGAGAACTACGCAACCAATTTCATTCAAATTTTACACATGCCTTACTTAGGGTTCCAGTTGTGTTTTAGTCAAAAAATTTTTTAACTTCTCGCAGAGTTCGAGCACACGGCAACATAATATCTCTTCCACTATTTAAGTATTACGTGTCAAAAGTGAAACAAAAACACTCATGTCAAATACTTTCACTTTAAAAATGAAACTATTCCACTAACTGAAACAATCACATTTCGATACTGTAATGACAGATACTTTCACAGAGAGAGAGAGAAAGAGAGAGAGAGAAACGTATATGTATACATATACATGTATATGTACACCATTTCGATACTGTAATGACAGATACTTTCAGAGAGAGAGAGAGATGTATATGTATACATATAGATGTATATGTACACCATTTCGATACTGTAATGACAGATACTTTCAGAGAGAGAGAGAAAGAGATGTATATGTACACGTATATGTATAGATATAGAGAGAGAGAAAGAGAGAGAGAGAGAGATGTATATGTATACATATAGATGTATATGTACACGTATATGTATAGATATATATATAGATAGATCTATATGCATACATGTATATGTATACATATGTATAGATGTATATATATATATATATATAGATGTACATGTAATATGTACACATATATACATGCATACTGATATCTATACATATATACACCCATCACACACATACATACACATGCACACAAACACACACATTAGTCATTTGTTTTCTTATCCAAAACTACGTCAAAAGTACTGAATGGATCTTTATGAAATTTGGAAATTATATTCTTTGCATAACGGCCATAACTCCCATGAAAATTCATATATTTTTGATGTTGATGAAATTTTAACCCGAACATAACAGATGAGCATTATTTGTAATTCAACGGTACAACAGTGTAAGACTACCCTTTCAGATATACTTACATTGTGATTTCTGCAATGTGGTGCATAAATTGTCAAGTAAATGAGACGCATCTTTGCCTCCACTGATTCACTTGCAAAGTGCTGAGTAAAATTATTTCGTTGCAGACCTCCGGCCATTTTGTTCTGTTGTTAATTCTGTAGATGACCTCAAACACAAAGTCTTTCCCAACTTTAAACAAAACTACCAAAATCACAATTGGCTATGTGAAAGAGCAATATTAGCTCCAAAAAACGTAGCTGTTACAAAAATTAATCAACACCTGATGCATTCTCTTCCCGGCAATCTTCAAACTTACAAGTCTGTTGATACAGTTCCAGATACAAATGAAGTGGTGAACTATCCTCCTGAATTTCTCAATTCGTTGGAGCCTCCAGGACTACCTCTCGACATATTATCACTTAAAGTTGGAACGCCTGTAATGCTGCTCCGCAATCTGGAACCACCAAGACTTTGCAATGGAACACGACTCGTGATAAAGAAAATGATGTCACACGTTATCGAGGATACCATTCTTTCTGGATGTGCAAAAGGGGATGACGTCTTTATTCCAAGAATTCCTCTTACCCCATCAGGAGCAGACATTCCTTTTACATTCAGAAGACTACAATTCCCCCCTTCGTGTGACTTTTGCCATGTCCATAAACAAATCTCAGGGTCAAACACTGTCTGTAGCTGGTCTTCTCTTGGAACAGCCCTGCTTCTCACATGGACAACTGTATGTTGGCTGCTCAAGAGTGGGCTGCAAAAAAAAAAGCCTATTTGTATATGCTCCACAAGGGAAAACAAGGAACATTGTTTACAACGAGGTGTTATAATCACAACAACAAGAAAGTATGTACATGATCACCTTCTTTTACAAAACTTCATTGACTTTCATATATTTATATTGATATACATATATATATACGTGTGTTTGGGTGCGTGTGTGTTTATACATCTCTATATATAAAGATGATGCGTAGTCTAGACGGCGTTTTTAGATTTCATTATTCTCTTTAACCCGGACAACGCCGGGTATTTCTGCTAGTAGTCTATATAAATGACATTTCAAGCATCATTAAACACAGCAAAGTGAAAATATCTGGACTCCAAGCTCCAGAAAATTATCAATGGAGATGAAGACTGAACTATCATACATGCTGTGAGTCAATGGGCAGACAAAAACAAAATGTAACTAAATGAGGGAAAATTTGAACTGATGCATTTTGGAAAAAAGATTATGATAAAAGGTATTCTACCCTTGACAATCTACATCAATTTTCTGTAATAGTATATACTCACAAACTATATAATCCAAAGTATCCTCTTTCTTTTAACATAGTAGGTTGTGTTTTGAGGAAGGCCTGGTTGTTCTTTCTAGTAATTTGACCAACAGTTCAGGAGCTCAATCAGAGGAATGAGTAATGGTTAACAGTAAGTCTACTATGAAATGAAAATTATGACCTTCATACTGATGATGAGTGAGTTAGAAGGTATCTGTGTGTAGGAAACACAAGGCGAGCCACCAGCAGGGAATAGAGGTCATTAAGGTTGTGGTAGAAAAGACAGTGGGAGGAGATTGCATAACTGTGTATTACAGGCTAATGTGTGTTTAGGAGAGATTCTATGCTAATCAGTTAGAAAATCCACATCCAATATGCAGTAAAATAATTTCACCCCATACTCTTTGTGATCCTCTGTCAGTATTCTCTCTTATATTCATCTTCTTGTATCTTGAGAAGTATACCATATCACATCATCATTGTCACTTTTCTCTTTTCCCAGCTGGAGTAGCCATTTATATCTTCTACAGTAGTGGTTCTCAACTGCCCTCAAACTATTGGAGATCCATATAAGATTCTGTTGAAATTTGTGGGCAAAAATTAGTTATACTTCTACAATATACAAAATATTTTAACAATTTTTTTTTAATACAATTCCTAATAATATTCAACATGTGTGGTAAGTAGCTTGCTTCCCAACCACATGGTTCTGGGTTTAGTCCCACTGCGTGGAATTTTGGGCAAATGTCTTCTACTATAGCTGCAGGTTGACCAAAGCCTTGCGAGTGGATTTGAAACATGGAAACTGAAAGAAGTGCAGTGTGTGTGTGTATATATATATATATATATATGAGAATTCACGAAGAAAACAACAGACGAAGACAGGTGGTGTAAACAACAAATGGATGTATTAGTATAACGCTCGGGAATAGAGAAAGTCTTTAACGTTTTGAGCCTACGCTCTTCAACAGAAAAGAACACAGAAAGAAACAAGGAGAGAAAAAAATACATGTGTAGTAGTCAGTGATCTATCATGGCGAATGCCGGACACATATATATATATATATATATATATATATATATATATATATAGAGAGAGAGAGAGAGAGAGAGAGCAATAAGAAAATGGAGGGGATTAATAGGTGGTGTTCATCAACTTGCAGACATTGTATTGTTGATATGACATAATATGTCACATGTGTTTGTATATAGTTATTATTGTCCTTTTAGTAAACAAATTAACAAGTAAATTGACACAATACAATGTCTACAAATTGATGAATATCACCTATTAATCCCCTCCATTTTCTTATCGCTATATGAATTAATGGTAAAATAACTTTTTACCCGCACCCATTTATTGCACTTGGTAATGTAATTGCCATGCAATGAAAAAACACTAGTGTAATAATAATTAGGTATTCTTCCAGCAGTATATTGAACAGATATTATCCTTTAGTGGGTTGGATTCACAACCTCTAACTTTCTTGGATATATATATATATATATCTATCGGAGTAAGCACGTAAATGTGAAACAAGGTGGAAAAATGAGTACTCAAATACGAGAGGTAGAGTGATATGCTTTATTTAAAAGCAGCAGAAATATAGCAAAAAGCTGTTACTCAGAGTTTCATGTTCCCGTTCATCGGACAGTTTTGTTAGAAAACTGTCCGATGAATGGAAATGTGAAACTCTGAGTAACAGCTTTTTGTTATATTTCTGCTGCTTTTAAATAAAGTATATATATATATATATATATATATATATATATATATATATTTGTGTGTCTGTGTGTGTCCTCCACCATCGCTTGACAACCGATGTTGGTGTATTTATATCCCCGTAATTTAGCAGTTTGGCAAAAGAGACAGATAGAATGAGTACTAGGCTTACAAAGAATAGGTCCTGGAGTTGATATGTTCAACTAAAGGTGGTGCTCCAGCATGGCTGCAGTCAAGTGACTGAAACAAGTAAAAGAATAAAAGAATACAAATGACCCTCCACCATTAAAACTAATACAAGCATTCTAAGCTGCATCAAAAAAATAAAAAAAGGGCCACTTGACTGATTAGCATAGAATCCCTCCTAAGCACACATTCGCCTGTAATGCACAGTTATGCAATCTCCTCCTGCTGTCTTTTCTACCACAACCTTAATGACCTCTATTCCCTGCTGGTGGCTTGCTTTGTGTTTCCTACACTCAGGCACTTTCTAACTCACTCATCTCTGCTCCTCTTAACAGCCATGTTGTATTTAATCCCTGCCCCAATTAACATGTTAACCATCATATTCCTACATCCAGTCTTCCTTCCCAGAATGTTGGCCTTCTGGTATGTCCTCACTACATGTCTTTCCTGTAGGAACATTGATGGCATTGACCTCACCGATCCTGGAAAGTCTGCCGTGGGCAATGGACACTGTCCCATCTTCCAGACCCACTAAGTAAAAAAAAAAAGAAAACAAACAAAAATAAACCAGCAAAAAAAAAGAAAGTATATTTTTGCATGTGAATGACAGAGCCCACAAAGATACCCTGAAGGCTAGGCCCCAAGCAGAGATTATTACAACATACATGTGCACAGTATAATATATATGTATATATATATAAGACTTTTCCATTTTCCCATGCGTCAAACTAATACACTTGCTTGTTGTTCATACATCTGTCTTTGTCTTTTTTTTTCTATAAATTTCAACTATTTGTGTGTGTGTGTGTGAAACTAATAATCCCAACACATTTTTTTTTCCTTCCATTTTTTTCTCTTGTTCCTTTCTGTCAGAGAGTGTAGGCTCGAAATGTCAAAGACTTTTCTGTTTTTCCTGAGCGCCAACCTAATACACCTTCATGTTATTCCCTTTCCTGTCTTTGTCTTCGTTTTCTGTACAAACTATATATATATATATATATATATATATATATATATATATATATATATATATATATATATATATATATAGAAAAGAACCAAAGTTCATGAACTCATCCATGAAAATCCACAGTCACATATTTAATTTTAATTTTTGATAAATTGAATTTAATTGTGTTTTTATCCCTAATATTATTATTATTATTATTATTATTATTATTATTGCCAAAGCACCATTTTCCTTCAGGATCTGAACTCTGAACTTGGATAATCTATCTACTTGCTTACCCTCGAAAAAAAAATCACATGCAAACTGCATATCTGACACAGTATACCTGCCACACACACGCACACACAATAAGACCCTTGATCATATCCCAAAGTGGGGTATTTGACAGATAAGCTAGGATCCATTCACCAACATACTACAACTGTTAGCTCACAGAGGTGTTGTATCTTCCCCCTTGCTGCTTCTGCTGCAACAACAGCTGCTCCTTTGCACCAGGAAGCTACATACCACCTACATCCAAGAATCCTAACATCATTACAATTTTAATATTATGCATATGTGTGTATATGTGTGTTGTATATATGTGTGTCTGTTTGTGTTGAGCATGGGTTTATTGTACATGTGTGTAGTGTGTGTGTGTTGAGCGTGGGTTTATCATGTTTATTTATTCTTTCATTTATTTATTTGTCTTTTGGTGACTGGAGTAAAATAAATTTCAAGACCAAAACAGATAAACAAAAGGTACAATAAACAAATTTAGGAATCGAAACTGGTGACCAGGATCAACCATTTGGGTCTTAATTTCAGAGTTTATCAATAGATTTCGGGAGGACATTCGTTGAAATTAGTTATTTCAAGTAATGGCAATGTGACAGGTTTTCTTGAAAGAGTTACGGAAGACAACGGCCGTGTCATCACATGCGACAGTGTACATATATTATTGAAAGCCGGTCATTCACAAACTGACGAATTCACAATTTTTTTCTTTTTATCTAACCTTCCATTCTTTCTTTATTCCTTTTCTTTTTTCCATTCAATCATGTTACCTTTGTTTTGTTTTAAAGGAGACAAAAACAAAACTCCCTGCGGTTGAATGTTACCAACTGAAGAAGAAACTGTACCCAAGTGATCACGTTGACAACAATATGGATTGTAGTAATCTTTAATAACCACAAAACTTTCATTGTCAACTACTGCTACTGCTCTATGCATTATTATTATTATTATTATTATTATAGATGATGACAAGATTTGAGAAAGTCCACGTCCCCTAAACCAGTTAGTTTATAACAACTACTATTTATTTATCGTGCAGATAGTGTTACCTCTGTTGTCATTGCTTAAGCGCCTTCCTTCTGATCATAGCAACCACCTTTACAAACGTCATGGTAGAATGTTTTAAGGCTTTATCCAATGTTCTTAATAAATAACATTGTCACGGTCATCCTTTCAACATGGTCGTACCTCAAAAATACCAAAAACAGTCGACCAGCTGATCAAACTAGCTCCATTCAATTTTGGTGTGCAGCGAGTACGGACCTCCACGTGAACAACTTCTCCCTCTACTTTAATTACGGCTTGCATACAACAACAGCAGAAGCAGCAGTATTATTACAATCGTACTTTCTCTTTCTGCTGTAAATAACGGAGCCTGTTTATATTTGTTGGAGAGCGACACATCTTCTGCACTTTGCACGGTACCTAGCTCTGATGTGGAGGGAGTTGCCCCACTAATTGCTGGCTACACCAGGTCGATATCCACGGCAACGGGCATTTACAGAAAGACTAATTAACGGGTGAATGTGAACTGTATACACATGTATCTATTTATGTCTACGGAAAGTGTTTGCTTGGTGTTTCATGTCTCTCTGCATCTAGATAAGAACCATCACACATAGCATTATATTCAAGTAAACACACGTACACATGTACCCACTGTAATTACGAATACACGTATACAGACACGCATTGTTTTTTGCACACACCTTTCCGAAGTTATGTATATTAACGCAGAAATAAATAAATAATAACAAAACAATCATTCAGAAAACCAATAGAGAGACGGAATATAAAAATTAAACAAAAAATATAAGGAAAGAGCGAAGCAACACGCGATATCAGCGAGTGATATAGCAGTCCAACACTTACATTTTCCAGGTAATTAAAATTGTCCTTGTTTTTATAAACCATCTTTAATTTGACTTTGATGTTGAGATACTCACGGTTCGTTAGTATTACTACAATTTTTGTTTTTATTGCAATTGTTCTTATCTGAGGTTATTGACCGGTATCTTTAGTTTATTTGAAGCTGATAATGACATTCGTTCTCATGCATGTCAACATTATTATTATTATTATCATTATTATTATCAAAAATAATTAAAATTACTCGACCAGCTTCAACAGCTCATTGATTTCTTAACGATGTGAGAAAAAAAAACAAAAAAAAACAATCCATACTATACATCCAGACGGGGTGGAAAAAAATAGAGAAAAGATCGTAGTGATATAATAAAGAAAAAAAAATAAACATTGAAAGGAAACTAAAAAAAAACCCCCCAAAAACCACAACGGTAATTTCCTTCACATGCTTAAAATATATGCTTCGAAAATCGCAGTTAACTCTTCTTTTAGGAGAGAAAACTTCAGCAATTGTCTGTTATAGGTGATTGTTTTGCTAGGTGCCAATCGGACCTGTAATTGGGGGTGTTTTGGGTTTTGAATGAATGACACGATCTATCGGTAAGAAAGAAAGAAATATATGGTTTACCGTTCCGTTCTACTCTTATATATTCTATAAAGATATTTAAATGTATGCATAAATGTATAATTTGAAGTACCCATCTATTTATGAAGATATATACGAAACGTGTATACGTCTTATAACACACTTTTATTTTCTTCGTACATTTTCTATAACATGCATCTGAGCACTGTATACAAGAATTTCTTTCATATATGTATATAACAGTATGTGATTGTTTACATATATACATGAATGTGTGAGCGTGTGTGTGTGTCTGTGTGTGTGTGTGTATATATACAAACACATACATGAATATATACATACATATATATACAGACGTGATTATATATTTATATATATGTATATCAGTTGCATGAATGTATGCATGCATATATGTATGTGTGCGTGCTTGTCTGTATGCATGCCTGCATGCATATAATCACGATGTTCATCGTTCTTTCCCTATTAGAGAGAGAGAGAGAGAGAGATGAGGTGTGTGTGTGTGTGTGTGTGCTGTCATTCGTGCTTTACATGTTATTGAAGCAGGCAAGGAAATCAGCTGCTGTAGTAAACACGAGCCGTGTGTGAGAGCTTGTAACGTGAACAAATAAGTTTGATATATTTTCATGTTATTGAATTCACCTGCCTTTAACTATATACTTCTTTATTAATAGTATATATAGAGTATAACACACACACACACACACACACATTTATGTATATTTGTATATATATATATATATAGCCTATATATATGTGTGTGTGTGTGTGAAGGTACATGGCTCGGTGATCACAGTGTCGGTCTGACAATCACGAGGTAGTGAGTTTGATTCCTGGACTGGGTTGTGTGTTGTGATCTTGAGCAAGACACTTTATTTCACGTTGCTCCAGTTCACTCAGCTGTAGAAATGAGTTGCGACGTCACTGGTGCCAAGCTCTATCGGCCTTTGCCTTTCCCTTGGATAACATTGGTGGTGTGAAGAGGGGAGACTGGTATGCACGGGTGACTGCTGGTCTTCCGTAAACAACTTGCCCGGACGTGTGCCTCAAGGGTAACTTTCTAGGTGCAACGCCATGGTCATTCATGACCGAAGGGGGTCTTTATATATATATATATATATATATATATATATATATATATATATATATATATATATATATATATATATGTATGTATGTATATATGTATGTATGTATGGTGGTGCTCCAGCATGACCATGGCTGCATGGCTGAAATGAGTAAAAGAGTATATATATGTATATATAGCATATATATGTATGTATGTATTCATAGCATATATATATGTATACATAGCATATATGTATATATGTATACATAGCATATATATATGTGTACATAACATATATAAATATATATATCTGTATACATGACATGTATATATATATATATATATCTGTATACATATATATATTTATAGTTATGTATATATAGCATATATATATATATATATATATATATATATATATATACACACACATGTGTATTTAGCATATATATATATATATATATATATATATATATATATATATATATATATATATATATGTACATAATGATAGCATATGTATATATATATATGAGTGTTAAAGATTGACAAAAGGGAAAACTGACAAAACACTGATGTTATGCTGTTCAAAGAATTTTGGATCTAATGAGTTAAGCATATACTGGAATCATTCCAGCTTTAAAAAAAGCCAGAAAAAGTATAGATCACCATACTCATGACAATTATGAATTTTATAAAGCTGTCCATTCATTTTCGAACGAAGTTCCAACCAGATGTATTTGTTTGGCTTTTCTATTAAGCAGAATATTTCTGACATTTAAAATAATAGCTGCTCATATCCTTTGGCATATGCGCACTCATACCCCCCCCCCCACTCTGAGTTTTTAATGGTTGAACTTAAAATGGCAAAAACTATAAATAATGTTGGGTCGAAAAACCCTTTGAATAGAAAAAGTTGAAGGCTGTTCGTGGTACTTGATCCCACATTATTATGACAGAATGTATATATATGTACATCATCATCATCATCATCATTTCTATGCTTGCATGGATTATACATACTGTTATGGTCTGAATCATTCCTTATTAGCCACTACTTGTATAGGCTGGTCCTCATACATGTTTCGCTTGGATTCGTTGATTGGATTTTATTCTCATCACCGACCGCTTAACTGGGTGAACTGGGTGCATTTTATCATGGCATCAATGCAGGAGAGGATGAATAATCCACAGCGAGACAGCGCTATAGGGACTTCCCATCTCTATGCCATTTCCATTGATTGCAAACCACTTTACATTGTGTACTGAATGCATGTTTTTTTGTGTGTGTCCCTGCATTGTAGAAATTGTTTTGCTCATCAATCACTATAAAGCGAATAGGCAGGTTTTATTATGGCTACAGCACAATGCAGGGGTGCTTTGTAGGCAGTAAATATAGAACAGCGCTTCTCTACTATTTTTTATCTATAGACCCTTTGGTTTTTATTTAACTCTACTGGGCCTCCATACCCATTCGCTGTATATATAAAAAAAAACCCTGAATGTATCTTTATTATTAAATATTATAAAGAATTGCATAAAACAATTTAAATATTTTGTATATAGGTGCAGGCATGGCTGCATGGTAAAAGCTTGTTTCCCAATCTCATGGTTCCTGATTCAGTCCCAATGCAAGTGTCTTCTGTTATAGCCTTGGGCCGACCAAAGCCTTGTGAGTGGATTTGGTAGACAGAAACTCAAAGAAGTCCATCATTTACATTATATATATATATATATATATATATATATATATATATATATGTGTGTGTGTGTGTGTGTGTGTGTGTGTGCGTCTTTGTATCTGTGTTTGTCCCCACCATCACTGTTTGACAATTGGTGTTGGTCTGTTTACATTCTCTTTAACTTAGTGGCTCAGCAAAAGAGGCTGATTGAATAAGTACTAGGAGAGAGAAAGAGAGAGAGAGAGAGAGGGAGAGGGAGTGATGGATAGCAGTACAGCCCAAAAAATTTAGAGTGTGCTGGGGTAGGAGTTGAGGGTGGTCTAACTCAGTGCTCCGCAACCTTTTTTTACTTGCGGTACACTTATATTCTTTTCAAAATTCAGTGGCACACCTGAAGTAAAATTGTAACTAAAACCGTAGGGAAAAAAATAATTTTCAGGTTACACTGTGGCACACCAGTGTGTCGCAGCACACTGGTCGTGGAGAACGGGTCTAATTCGGTCTCTTATATAAAGGCCTAGTGAAGGTCAAAGGGAGTGAGTGTAATGAGGACGATGCAGTCAGCGCAGGTGGTAGGGAGATGAGAGATGGAGGTTGGTGAGTAATAAAGGGACAGATGAAGAGATAGATGAACTAGAGGTAGATGAGAAGCAGGCTCAAGGATACAAGAAGATGGGGCAGCAAATGAAGGCTTGGCAGGGTACAAAATATTTCAGCCTCTAAACATTATCTGGGACAATGTAAGGTCAAGAATCATTGGTGATTTAGCCCTACCCAAATCCATACTGACCAGATCCAGCCTCTCACATCTACCTTACATTGTCATTCTAAAAATAAACAATCACATCATCAAAATCTCAAAGGTATGATATATCATCATCATCATCATCATTTAATGTCTGTGTTCCATGCTACCACATAGTACAGCAAGAACTGGCCAGGTCAAAGCTTGCACCAGGCTTCTGTGACTGTTATGACAGGATTTTTACAGCTGGATGCCCTTCCTAACATCAAACACTCAGCAGTGTGGACTACATAATTAATTCAAAACAATATAAATTAATCAGTATTGGACCACTCAACTCTACACATTTTTTTCATTCTCTCTCTATTTATTTCCTCTTATTCTTTTCTGTCAATGAGTATAGGCTCGAAACATAAAAGACTTTTCTAGTTTCCCAAATGTCAAACTAATACATTTGCTTGTTGTTCCTACACCTGTATTTGTCTCTTGTTTTTCTATAAATTTGAACTATTATTTTACTCTTTTACTCTTTTACTTGTTTCAGTCATTTGACTGCGGTCATGCTGGAGCACCGCCTTTTAGTCGAGCAAATCGACCTCGGGACTTATTCTTTGGAAGCCTAGTACTTATTCTATTGGTCTCTTTTGCCGAACCGCTAAGTTACAGGGACGTAAACACACCACCATCGGTTGTCAAGTGATGCTGGGGGGACAAACACAGACACACAAACATAAACACACACATAAATATATATGCATATATATATATATATATATATATATATATATATATATATATATATATATATATATACGACAGGCTTCTTTCAGTTTTCGTCTGCCAAATCCATTCACAAGGCTTTGGTCGGTCCAAGGCTATAGTAGAAGACACTTGCCCAAGGTGCCACACAGTGGGAATGAACCCGGAACCATGTGGGAATCCATCAGGGCCAGTAGCCGAGTTCGGGTTCATCTCATCTATAGCCCTTATTACATTGTCTTCTTTTATATTTTTATAATTAATCATCACTGCCTCTGCTTTTATATCTGCAGTGGCAAAAAAGTCAGCTGGATTGCTGACTTGCAAGTGTCCTAGGGATGGAGTGAAAACACTTTTGAATTGCTCATTTACTATTTCACTTACTTTCATTGGACTTCCTGTGAGTGAATCATCTTTTTCGAGGAGTGGCCCTACCCTGCAGTGCACCGAAGCCGTTTCTTTGGCAAAATTGTAGAAGGGTCTGGGGTTAGATTTTATATTGTCTATAGCCCAGTCTTCTTCGTCTGCTCTTTCTTTTTCATGGGAGAGTTGCAGATTTTTTTCAACCTCTAGCAGTTGTATTTTCAGGATTTTTCACTGCTTTCAATTTGTTTGTTTAGATGATTTGAAATTTTTGTATGCTGTCTCATAAGAATTTTCCTCTCCCTGGGGATTTTGCTTTTGTGTACAGTGGCTTTTCTCTCTGGGACATATTTGTAGCATATGGCTTGCATTATACACATGAATTGTTGAAGTTTCATGTCGATGTACAGTGAGGAGAGACAATTAGGCCAGTTTTGTTTGAGGATCTCTTTCTCAATTTGTTTCCAGTTTGCCTTATGGAAGTTCAAGCTGGAAAGATTTTGGGAGTTTCTTGTAGGCTGCATGTCCATAGTTTCCTTTGGTCCATACATGGTCAGCTCTATCATATTGTGATCTGAGAGTAGTGTCGGTGTCACTTTCACATTATGGACGAGATCCATATTATTTGTGAAGCAGAGATCCAGTATATTACCTGCCCTGGTTGGTTGGAGTGTAAAAGATTATCACTAAATAGCACTGGTATTTTATCTGTTGCTCTAATAATTCTGCATAAGCACAATTCTGATAAGACTTATGTGATATGTTTGTCTGTCTGTCTGTCCATCTGTTTGTCTATGCATGTATGTATCTTCTTTCTTTCTTTCTTTATTCTTTCTTTCTTTATTCTTTCTTTCTTTCCTTCTCTTTTTGTTTGTTTCTTAGTGTGTACATATCCTTAGCTAATGTTATATATACTAGATCATATGAAGTTATACTTGACTTAACATCTAGAATGCCTACATACAGTTGCCCTCTGGCTCAAGATGTCCTGTGATAGATAGTTTAATCAACTGTATATGTTCAAGAAAAGAAGTTTAGTTTATTAAAATTTTTTTTTTCTTATTTTCATGAAATATTTGTTTTTTGTTTTGTTTTTCCAGTGACTGCTTTACACATTTTTTCATAGTATCTGAGGTAGAATAGCGTTCATGAGCTTACATTGCTGGAGGGAGCAATTATTTTTTTTCTAACTAGATCCTCTCATACTGTAAATCACCGAACTGAAAATGTAAGAGTAAGCTCACCAGACTGAAACAAATAGTTATATATCATACCTAAGGGCTCAACACAGGAACCTGATATTAACCAACAAGGGAGCATCTAAGTCGATGCTTTCCAGTCTTTTAAGGACTGGATGGTGACACACTTTTGTTTCACTACATACCAGATGATACAGAATAAATATATTATTTTAAAATTAAACATCTTATAGTCATTAAATTGAACATGGTTGGGCTTGTATGTGAGAGGGAGCATACAAAGTAAAAATAAGTATTAATGTATAATTTTAATCTGCTAATTTTTGAGATACATCTTCAATCATACTACTAATCAGCATCTATAATATTGCTTTCTAAAATCGATGTTAAAGACTCATATTAAGATAGGATGCAGGGCAGAATATTGTTGAGTATATTGGTTTCGAATTTTGGCGCAAGACCAGTAATTTCAGGGGTTGGAGTAAGTCAATTACATTAACCCCAGTGCTCAACTGGTACTTATTTTATTGTCCCCGAAAGAATGAAAAGTAAAGACAAACTTGGTGGCATTTAAATTCAGGATGTTAAATTGCGAAAAAAAATTACTCTAGGCATTTTCTCCAGCATGGTAATGGTTTTTGCAAGCTTGCTGCCTTAGTCTTACTCACAATATTGGTTTAAAATTTTGGCACAAAGCCAGCAATTTCAGGAGTGGGGTAAGTTGATCACAGTGATCCCAGTGTTCAATTGGTACTTATTTTTTCAACCTCATAAGGATAAAAAGCAATGTCAACCTTGGCAGAATTTGAACTCAGAATGTAAAGCCTGATGAAATGCCGCCTAAATATTAGGTCATCCCATAAATAATGTGATTTTTTTAATACTTTTATTTTTCAAAATTAAGATAAACAAAGTTCTTTTTTAATTTAAAATATACTCTCTTTCATTTTCTGCAATGCTCTTCCATCTATCTGGTAGACTTGCAAGGCTCCTCTTCCAAAATTCACTTGTCTGTGATAAAAAATACTCCTCCAGTACTTGTTCTGATCTCATCTACAGAATTCATATTTTTTCTGTCCAAATAATTTTGAAGATTGTGGAATAAATGATAATCAGATGGGCAATGTCCAGCAAATATGGTGGGTGGAGCATCGTTTCCCATTGAAACTGCTCCAGCCTTTGGAATGTCATTCTCACTGTATGTGGCCAAGCATTATCCTGATGAAAGAATACCTTTCATCTTGAAACCAAAAATGGTCGTTTTTCTTCTAGTGCTGACTTGAATGACTGGTTGAATGACCAAATCCAAGCTTCTCTGCTAGTTCCTCCCCAGTTACGATGGGATTTTGTTCGACCAGGGTTTGCAGGACATCTGCGTTGGTCTCTACAGATCTTCCAGGATGAGGCTCGTCTTCTAGGCTGTAGTTTCCGGCTTGGAATTTCTGGAAGCACTGTTGATACTGGCTTATGCTTATTGTCTGATCCTCATATACTGCAATAATACTCCTTGCACTTTCCATTGTGTTGTTGCCTTTATTGAACTCATGAAGCAAAATATGTTGAATATGCTCCTTTGTCACTTTCATTATAGTTTTGAAAAAATAACTCTAACAATCGAACTGCACTCTTCAAAACTTGCATCAAGAATAAATACAAGGTAAAATTACTACCTGCTTTTATAGCAAGTTGATGCAGGTAGTTTGTCCCATCCACTGCTGACTTTTAGTTCATGCAATTGAGAAAACCGCATTATTTATGGGATGACCCAATATTTTGCTCAATATGTTAATAATTCTGCAAGTTCGCCACCTTAGTCTGGTTGATTATATCGAACCCTGTACTTAGTGATAGTTTATTTTATCAAATCCAAAATAATTTAAAATTAGAAACTAACTAAATACCACAACTAAATGCTGCAAGAAATTTTGTCTGACATTCTATTTTGCTAGCCCATCACCATTATCGGCAAGAAACTAAGGTTAAAATCAATTGACTACAACCTCTGCTTCTTAACAAGAAATGTTTTGTTCCATAGAACACAAAGTTACTTCTTTTTAAGTCAGACATTTAGTCTTCTGATTTTATTGCTGCACAGTGCCATTTTAATGTTGGAAAGTTAGATAATCTGATGTTATATCCACTTAGCTTCATGTTGGAGAGTTTTACTTAGTCTTTTGATGTTATGTCTACATGGTTACATGTTCATGCTGGAGAGTTTGACTGTCATAGCATTCCAATGTTATAAATCCACTTGGTACATTTTAATATTGCAGTTAAATTTAGCCTTTTGCTATCATGCTTACAAAGCATCATGTTCATGCTGGAGAATTTGACCAATACAGCCTTCTGATGTTATATCCACATGGCTATAAGGTTATATGTTGAAACAGATACTGTGAAGAATCTCTCCTGGCCCTCTAACAATTCCATCCTAGGAATTATTTGATAAATAGCCCTTATCCAACAGAGATCACAGGTTCTTTCCTTGATATGTATGGGACCTTGATATGTATGGCATTGTTCTTGATGGTGAACAATGATCATTGCACACAGTGAACATAAACCCTTCTCTTTATTGTAAAAACCAGTCCACCTCCAAACAGTGAACACTGATTCTTTTCTCAACAATGAACATCTGTCCTTTACAATGAATGCAGGGCTTTTCTCTCCACATTGAACATGTTAGATCTTCCAATGATGGTGTGCACTAGCAAAATTAAAAGTTTAGATATTTGTACCTATGCTCAAGTCATTTGAGAAAAATTAATGCAGCAAACCAGTTCAAACCAATAATAACAACTAGGTGTGTTACATTTTGTTTATCTGAGTACTGCTTTCTCTTATCTAGCACTGCTACTACCACCACAACCACCACCACCACCACAACCACCTGTCTTCCCAACAATGACAACAGCTAAACCCTATATATTGTTCCATTACACAAGCTTTATAATTTTTCCTGTATGTATGTGTGTGTGTATAAGTACATATATGTGTGTGTGTATAAGTACATATATGTGTGTGTGTGTGCACATGCAAAGTGTGTTATGGAACCTTTCTAGAGTAATGTAAAACTTAGACAGTGTTCTATATAAGATCTATAAGTCAGCGTTGGAATCTGTTCTGACATGCATCAATGAAACACACATAATCATACTTTTCCAGCTGGCAAATGCATCTCCTTCTTGTATTATAGATTCTACAGACATCAATCTAGTGAGATCTTACATAAAATGGGTTCTAACCAATAGTGGGCAGAATCGATGAATATGTATCAACCTCAATTCATCCCCACTCCACGCAAATCTGTAAAAGTTTTCCACCTGTCAGCTTATGTTAGGCTAGGATCAAATATCTCTTCAACATCCATTGCGGTATTGACTTGTAGCTATAAACTCGATGCTAGTTCAATTCTCCTCTTCACTCAATGTTAACTGAGATTCTCTGAAAAGTCAGCACTAATGCTGTTTCTTCAACTTGCAGAAATCATTTGTCCGCTGATGGTGTTAGGTTACGGCGTACTCTAAATAATGTGCCTGCTGCTGTTGATATATGCCCAGGTGTGGTAAGCAGTGTACGGTGTGTGTGTGTGTGTGTGTGTGTGTGTGTGTGTGTATGCAAATGTTGAAAACAATGAGGGTGATGGCTGATATATGTATACACATGAATGTGTGTGTGTGTATATCAATATATATATATGAATGTATGTGTATATATATATATATATATATATATATATATAATAAGAATATAAATAATATATAAATATATGCATATATCCATACATATATGTACATACCTACATCTATATGTATACATACGTGCACATATGGGTACAGGACATCACAAAAGACGCTAAACACAATGAGAAACGAAAACAGAAAACAAACTTTTTTTGAACAATGAAAAAAAACAGAGGGATGAGACATGCAACATAAAGAATATTTCCCTTCATCTGTTGTCCCCATTCCATCTACTCCGCATTTATATGTATACGTAGCATGAACTTTTGCTAGTGAACAGGTCATCGTTTCAAAGCAACGAAAATATTTTGACACATATGAAATTTAAATGTTGAAGTGAAACTAATGGTTTTTGTGTGTTCTTGAATGGCTTACAAACATCTTCCATGCTGCAATTGTTCATATGTATGGTTTCAGGTTCAGTCCCACTGTGTGGCACCTTTGGCAAGTGTTTTCTAATATAAAAATTATTAATTATTAATTTATTAATTAATTAATATTCCTTTACCCTTTTATTTATATATATATTTATATATATATATATAAATGTATAAATATAAATATATATATATATATATACATATAAAGATATATATTTATATTTATATGTATGTATGTAAGTGTATGTGTGTGTGTGTGTGTGTGTGTATATATATATATATATATATATATATATATATATATAGCAGTTTGTGCTAATATGTATAAATGTGTAAGTGTATGCCTCTATTTCATGTGTATATGTGCTGGTATGTGTGTGTATGTGTGAATATACTCACACACATGAAATAAACTGGAACACCGTCATCATTCCAAGCTCAATATGTAAGCAAACAATTATCTGAACAAGATTTAAATGATGTGATTGTTAGAGGATCAACAGTTCATTAAGCTCAGTTCCAGTATGATGAATATCCTGAAGATATGAAACTTCCATTAACTGAATACTAGAAGCTGAACTTTAATCAAAGCATTAAATATTTACTCTTCTAAGGTATTGAGTTCTCTATTAATTAGCATATCTAGCTTAGCTTGGATATATTGTTTTGAATGCTATAGTCTGTGATTATCATCCTGATAAATTGTTCTCTTAGCCATTAGGTGCTAAAAAAGCACATTATATTGGTGGTATCAAAGAGTTCCTGGACTAGTTATGTTTAATAAAAGATAACTTATTTATCTAAGTTTTAACATGATCTCCTTTGAGATAGCCACCTTGCACAGCAGTACACCAGTTCCAGTATTCCTGCTACTTTTGAATCCAGCCTGGAAGTAATTTTCTATAAACAAGTCAAGGATCTTCTGCAATAATGTCTTGATCTTGACGACAGTGTTAAAACGGCAACCGCTGAGCTGCATTTTCATTTTGGGGGAACAGTAAGATCCTTGGAGGTGCTAAATCTAGTGAATAGGGCAGGTGTGGAAGTGATACCATGTTGTTTTTGGCAAGAAACTCAAGAGTAAGGAGAGCTCGGTGACAGAGTGTATTGCTATCATGAAGAATCCAGTTCTTTGTGCTCTACTGATCAGGTCATTTTCACCAAATGTCCTTCCTCATATGCTTCAGAGCATTGCAGAAGAGATCTCAGTTAATGGTCTGGATGCCCCAAAAAAATAAAATGATGAGCACAGGAGTGGCTGTGTGGTAAGTAGCTTGCTTACCAACCACATGGTTCCGGGTTCAGTCCCACTGCGTGGCACCTTGGGCAAATGTCTTCTACTATAGCCTCGGGCCAACCAAAGCCTTGTGAGTGGATTTGGTAGACAGAAACTGAAAGAAGCCCGTTGTATATATGTATATATATATATATATATATATATATATATGTGTGTGTGTGTGTGTGTGTGTGTGTGTGTGTGTGTGTGTGTGTTTTTGTCCCCCCCCAACATCGCTTGACAACCGATGCTGGTGTGTTTACGTCCCCATAACTTAGCGGTTCGGCAAAAAGAGACCGATAAAATAAGTAGTAGGCTTACAAAGAATAAGTCCTGGGGGCGATTTTCTCGACTAAAAGCGGTGCCCCAGCATGGCCGCAGTAAAATGACTGAAACAAGTAAAAGAGTAAAAGAGTATGCTCTTGATTGAGCTGCAGCTCTGGTTGTGCCTTATTTGGTCATGGAGATGAAGGGCTCTTCTATTGTGATGATGACTGCTACTTTGTCTCAGGGTTGTACTCAATGTCTCTGTAGTAGACTTCCCAAGTTTAACTCAAAATTTCATGTTGACATTTTGCTCTCCAACTTCTTGTCCACGACAAAATCACAGACTACAGCATACACCTGATCACAAAAAACACAAATTTCACAACAGGCAAAGTAAACACAGTGATGTCATTTGGCACACTGTCTCATGAAGGTCACTGCTAGCTCTCACTGCTCACACAACTGTGTGCTGCCATCTGTTGGCACACTACAAAACTAGCCTAGGAAATTTTTGATACGACTTCATAAACGAAAATTTCCTCAGCACTGGTGGTTGAGACTATTTGTATTACATAATTTCAGTGTAAATTGCTCTTTCACTCTTTTACTCTTTTACTTGTTTCAGTCATTTGACTGTGGCCAGGCTGGAGCACCGCCTTTAGGCGAGCAAATCGACCCCAGGACTTATTCTGTGAGCCTAGTACTTATTCTATCAGTCTCTTTTGCCGAACTGCTGAATAGCGGGGACGTAAACACACCAGCATCGGTTGTCAAGCGATGTTGCGGGGGACAAACATATACACACATATATCTATATCTATATATATATAGCCTGAAAAGGATAAACTACCCCTATTTTGCAGAGAAAAGTGTAGGTGGCTAGCTTTCTCTGCAAAATAGGGGTAGTTTATCCTGTTCAGGCTATATTATTAGCATTATTCTGCGATTGAGAATTTAAAATCACTTCTTTAACTTTCTAAGACATCTCAACGCTTCTAAAAGTAAACTTCGTTTGTTTATTTACGTTTGTTGTAATTTGAATTTACTGTATGTATATATATATATATATATATATATATATATATATATATATAACCCTTTGTGAATCTCTGAAGAGGCCTAGAGGTTCGGGCATGTAACCCCATTTCAAAATGTCATCCGATAATCACTCCGGAAAGGAATATTCGGATAGAATGGGGCCTGCCAAAACTAGGCCGTAACAGCTGTAAGATTAAACTTCTGTTCATCCTCTAATTCCTTATGTACTTTGTACTTCTATATGTAAACCATGTTGGCAAAATAACATAGTCTGCCATGGACACCTGTGCTTTGGTTCTTTCTTTCTTTTTCTTTTCTTCCTCTCTTTTGTCACTTTTGCTATGAATTAAATTAATGAATTCAACGGGATACACCATCTGCAAGTAGTTGGGTTCAGCATATTATCCTCCATTTTCTAATTGTTACACAAATTTTGGGTAAAACCTCCACTTTTACCCGCTCCCATTGATTGCACCTAGTATAGCACTAGTGTAGCAATAATTGGGTACCCTCCCAGCAGTATACTGGATAGATACTATCCCTTAGTGGGTTGTACCCCCAACCCCTAACTCTCTCACGTTATATATATATATATATATATATGACGGGCTTCTTTCAGTTTCCGTCTACCACATCCACTCACAAGGCTTTGGTCAGCCTGAGGCTATAGTAGAAGACACTTGCCCAAGGTGCCACTCTGTGGGACTGAACCTGGAACCATGAAGTTCGTAAGCAAGCTACTTACCACACAGCCACTCCTATGCCTATAATGCTGATGATGCACAATTTATACTAAAATCATAAAATACACCAGTCCTATCTAATACAACAATGCTGACAAAATTTTTGTCTGCTAATATAATCTGTGCTTTTGTAACACCTAATGTCTATACAAGATGATTTGTTTTCAGGACAATTACCACAGCCTACAGCATTTAAAACAGCTCATCCAAGTTAAGTTGGCTGTGTTAATAAATATTTGTTACAAAGTCTGCTTTGATGGCTAATATCTCATTGAGTTCTCTTTTCCTTCATTTATGTTTTCACTTTGTAAATGATCTCGCAAACACTACTAGCTGTATACTGCTACACTGTGTTGAGCACTCTTAATGATCTAAGAAGGATAGTTTGAACATAGAATTAAACATTCTCCTGTATTCAGTGGAAATTGTGTCTGTCACTGCACAAGATATATAGCATATGGCTAATAAATAAAGTGGAAGAATTCATTAAAAAAAAAAATGCACTGGATGTGCATTTTCATGAAAACAATCAGAGAATACCACTATACAATACAGTTGTAATGAAAATACTATCCACTACGATCACAACTGCTTACCATAGATAAAAGAACTTGAGAATTTTGAAGAAAATATAGAAATAATCAGTATGGTAAAATATATTAAAAAAGACCAAACAAAACATTGCAATGCTTTCCAACATAAACTGAAATTTATAATCTGATATTGTGACTATATAATGAATTCTCCAAAGAAATCTACACTATTCTGATAAAAAAAACCCCCAAAAACCCCCCAAAAATCCTGTTCAAACTAGACAAGCATGCATACTCTTGAACAATGTCACACAAAAATATTTGAAAGCCAGCACAAATATATACAATGGCATTAATTGTGGTGCAAAACTAATAGCAAAGTTGCTTGAACTTGATAAGAAGGTGCAATGCAAAGCTAAACACAAAGCATACAAAACCTTTAAAGACCACAAGCCTGAAATGTATGCTAATAAACCAATTCTAAAAGTGAGCTGGAGAAAGTTAGCAAACACGTACCCAGCTGCATAAATGACAAAAACTAGAAATGCCTACAAGATACAACAGAATGATAATGCAGTAGTTAACTAGTTTAGCCATAATGGAGATAAAAATGAATGAGAATTCGCCCAGTTTAATGTGGCTGAATGCTACCCATCAATTTCCAAATCCCTTCTTTCCAAGGCCCTGGAATTTGAAAAAAAAAATTTTATGTTATTGATAACAATGAAGTTGATTTAATCATGAATGCTAGGAAAATACTGCTTTCAACAATAACATTGTATGCTTGATGAATACTAATGATTCATTTGATATCACTTTGGATTGCTTTGATAGAGCTGAAGTCTGTGATCTGATTTGATTATTCATCCTTGATAAGCTAAAATCCAGATTTTACATATTGGATGTAGGTTTGAATAGGGATGGCAATCTAGCTATTTCTAACAATATAAATGGACACGACTGAGATTGGATAAAGAAAGATCTAATTGGTACATTTAATAAATTTGGATTTAGTATTACTGTAATTACTAATATCACAATAGTTGGTTTCCTAAATGTCAACTTATATCTTAATACAGATAAACCATAGATGCATGCATGGCTGAGAGGTAAGAAGTTTGTTCCCCAAACACATGGTTCTAGGTTCAGTCTTACTACATGGCACCTTGGACAAGTGTCTTTTGCTAAAGCTTCAGGCCAACCGAAGCTTTGTGAGCGGATCTGGTAGATGGAGACTGAAAAAAGCTTACTGTATATATATATATATATGTGTGTGTGTGTTTATGTCTGTGTTTGTCTCCCATCGTTACTTGACAACTGTTGTTGGTGTGTTTAGGCCTCTGTAACTTAGCTGTCTGCAAAAGATACTGAGAGAATAAGTACCAAGCTTATAAAAAAGAAATACGATTTGATTGACTCAGATGCCTCAACATAGCCACAAGTAAAAGATAAAAAATAAAATATGCATCAACAGGGACTCCTGCTATCCCTTCATTCTTCTTGAAAACCTTATCTGTAATATTGGCAAAGAGACTCTTGTATCTCAGACAAACAACATTCAATATAGCTGCAAGCTTTTACAACAAAGTATGGAAGCAATGGGTTAAGTGAACACATTAAGTATATTCCTGAACCTAAGCCACCCTCAACTAACATAGTCAAAATGTATCACCATAATGCAATTTGGTGCCTTCAATCAGTCTCAGTGTAATATCTAACATAGCCAAGGGCTTCACACAAAAACATTGTAGACTGCATCTAGGGAAAAGTTACATGACTGATTGGCATTATGTCACACACAAATAGGCTTCAACCTCTGACCTATGACATGCTACCTTTTCTCTTTTCTCTCCTTACCTTTCCTATTGTTACTTCATTCAAGCTCTCTCGCTTGTCTCTTCCCTTCCATCATGTTGCATACAATTCTCAGATTGCACACTAATCTCTGTTTTCCTAGTCTTTCCTACACAGAGCATTGGCCATCACATAGGGACAATACTACATGCCTTTTAAATGGATTCTTCAATACATAGCCTGTCATATATTATGCAGAGGTTAAACCTTTAGACCCTAACCTTAGCACCAATTTGTGATATATTTATATGACAAAAGAACGTTTTAAAAGATGTTGAAACTGTACCACTTCCTGAAAGAACATTGACAAAGGAAATGAATCAAAACTATCAAATTGCATCTTGTCTTTAAAGGAGAAAGCAGTGAGCTATGATGTCAATTGGAGAATTGTTGAAAAAACTGTACGTTTATTTTTGAGTACTGCTAAAGCCAGGTTAGTATGTTCTACCTGGTAGCACAGAACACACTATGATAATAACCACCATACACAATGTAACTTTAATTGCCTTGTATTTTCTTTGCTATGTCAGTAATTACACATCTTCCAGCCTTGTGTTTTACATCATGGCTTTGAGGGACAGTAATAATCTAAACGGAAAAACATGTGACTATATCTGTATGAGTCAGAAACAGGAACGTGAAAAGAAGCTAGAGGCTGGTGCTTTGTTAGCAAGAGTTTGCAAAGAATTTGATTACTCTTTCCCATTTACTCTTTTCCTTGTTTCAGTCATTTGACTGCGGCCATGCTGGAGCACCGCCTTTTAGTCAAGCAAATCGACCCCGGGACTTATTCTTTGTAAGCCTAGTACTTTTTCTATCGGCCTATTTTGCCGAACCGCTAAGTGACGGGGACGTAAACACACCAGCATCGGTTGTCAAGCAATGCTAGGGGAACAAACATAGACACACAAACACACACACACACACACATACACACACACACACACACACACACACACACACACACACACACACACACACACACACACACACACACACACACACACACACACACACACACACATATATATGTTGGGGTTCTTTCAGTTTCCATCTACCAAATCCACTCACAAGGCTTTGGTCGGCCCGAGGCTACAGTAGAAGACACTTGCCCAAGATGCCACGCAGTGAGACTGAACTCGGAACCATGTGGTCGGTAAGCAAGCTACTTTTCACACAGCCACTCCTGCGCCTATTTCAAACATACACCAGGGGAAAGACAAACTCGCTGCATATTCAATGTAATGTTGAAGTATGTGAGAGTTGCAATTCTTACTAATCTTGCGGAAGCAGTGATGAACTGCTTTGTCTACAAATGATCCTGTAATAATAATATTTGCTAAGCAGGTTAGTTTAGTTATACGGACGTCAAGGATTTTGAAGGAAATGCTGGATGGTGATAACAATTTAGATGTCACCATGGATTTGGTAATAATGACTTGATTTCTGCAGTTGGTACACTACTTCACCTGTGATGAAGCAGGCAGTGCACTAACCAAGGAGATTGAATTATTTGGATAGAGAACTTAACATAAGTGTGAAGAGCTCCTAATTTTGTAAGTGGGAAGGAACAGGGCTTGTATTGTCTTCTGTTTATTAACGACCTTCCTGTTACTTTTAATCACACACACAAACTCACACACACCCATACAATTGCTGCCATACTTCAGTGCTCTTTATTTTTCTATATACATACTTCATTCAGATTTAATGTACACATTTCACACCAGTCGTTATACATATTAAGGAAACAATCTCTTACACTTCTCTATGCATTAGTAACACACAATGTTACTACAATTACTAGGCCCCCCCAATCTTTGATGATCTCACATATGCAACACTTTTAACAAACACACATGCACACACACAATACACACATGCATTCACATATATTTAAACAAATGCATTCATCCGAACATACACATTCATGTCTGTGCTTGTGTGCATATGTATGTGTGTGTGTGAATATAAGTATTTATATGTGTATGTATGTGCATGCATGTGTACATCTGTGCCTGTGTGTGTGTGTGTGTGTGTGTGTGTGTGTGTGTGCTTGCATGGATGTATGCGTGATTTATAGATTATTTTTGCATTCTCATGAGAGCCTGAAATGAGATGGAAAATATGATCTTGAAACAGCCATTTTTATAAATATTACTTGCACAGTTTTTTTTAAAAAAATGTTGAGATAAGCATTTCTTTATAGTTTTCATATAATATTTTAAAATACATTCAAACATTCAATGATTTATGAGGCAACAATCTCAGATTACGAGCTGAAAGAGCAGAAATGCGAAATTCAAGAGTATTGCTAATTTAGAGTCATTCTTTTAAGAAATGTTAAAGAATACTCTGTCTTTTACATACTAAGTTCTGTAAAATACTGCTTCTTGATAAATTAACAGAAATGAACATATGTGTATATATGTCTCTGTGTGTGCATGTGTGAGAGAGAGAGAGAAAGAGAAAAGGAGGGGAGAGAGAGAAAGGGAGGAAGAGAGAGAAAAAGAGGGGAGAGTGAGTGTGTGTGTATGCGTGTGTGTGTGTAATGACCTTTTTTTTTCTATTATCTTTTACTTGTTTCTGTCATTAGACTGTGACCTTGCTGGGGCACCACCTTGAAGAATTTTAATCGAATAAATTAACCCTATTACATTTTATTTTTAAGCCTGATACTTATTCTGTCGGTCTGTTTTGCTGAACTGCTAAGTTATGGAAATGTAAACACACCAGTACCATTTGTTAAGCAGTGGTAGGGGACAAACATAGATACAAAGTTTTTTTTACACACACACACACACACACACGCACGATGGGCATCTACCAGATGTACTCACTTTGATTGGCCTCAGCCTATAGTAGAAGACACTCACCCAAGGTACTACTGCTCTGGACTGAACCTGGGACCATGTGATTAGGAAGCAAGCTTCTTTATTTCATCAAATTAGCCACTAGGGCTGAACACAGAGTTGCAAGAAGCAAAGCGGGCTGGACAAAAACATTAATGAGATGAAATGAATAGTGTACATGATGATATAGATGGGAGAAGACGAAGCCACCCGCTGAACTTTGCTTCTCTAAAACTTTGTTCTTTTTTTTTTAAATTACAAAATTTTAACAAACTGAGGCAATAAACCTCTTACTTTACAATTTTCAACACAATTACAAAAAATGAGGCACATGCCTCTTACAATTTTTGAGGGCTACACACCCTGTCATTATGAGGCACTTATCCTCTTATCTCTTCCCGGCCCTCACTCTTGAAACTTAGTGCTTCTTCCAAGCACTCCAGCTTGGGTCGGTCAGAAGCAAGCTTCTTACCACACAGCCATACCTGTGCCTACCTGCACAGCCTATATGCACAGCCATGCCCGCACCTAATTATATATATTCATTAGTTTGTGTACATGATGTGGTGTGAAAACTTTTTCTTTTCAACATGCATTTTTAAGAAAACAACTGCACTTGAGTTTTAATATTTTTATTAAGGGGTATTTTGTATTTCTTTATTATAAGTCGTTGATATTTTGTTTATGATAAAGTTCCTATATGATTCATTGATGTTTCTAGTCTAGTCTTCTCTTTGTCTCATCTTCTGGAGAAGTTATTAGTAGCACTGAGTATTGCTGTAAGTAAACACCAGAAATAATCACTTCATCCAGAAGACAAGACAAGTGAAGATGTATTTGTGTTTGTGCTTTTAAGAGTGCTTAAGCACATTCACATACACAGACACACACATACTTACAAACTCACACACACTCTCTCTCTTTCACACACGGACCCACTGATGTAATCATATGTAATTGACAAGCATATATATTTATGAACTGTGAGCTATGAACATAATTTCAGATTTGGCCTGAATTGCTACTGTAGTTTTGGCAGTAGAATATGTACACGGAGGTATAATATTGGCTGCACTGTATGTACTTTAACTTATAGCTAATCAGTTGTCTGCATATTCAACAGTGAATCTGATATCCAATAAATGATGTTTATGTAAGTGTTTTTAATTTTTTTTCTTTTAAATATGGTTTATTTATTCAGAGGAAGAAGGGAAGGGCAATACTCTTGGCATGGCCATTTTCAGGGCTTCTGAGATTTATTGGCAGAAGAGAGGAAAAGGTTTTATTTAACTGCTTGCAGTTAAGTGAATTCTGCTTCTAAGGATCAGGTGATGGCACTAATGTAGCAACCACCTGGATCTTATGTGTATGTGGGTAAGCATTTTTTCCTGAGCAGCATTTTTAGAGTGTAATATTTTTTAATATGAATTATGTAGTGTGTGTATGTGTGTGTGTGTGTGTGTGTGTGTGTGTGTGTGTGTGTGTGTGCTTTTCTGTGTGACAGGATGATGGTGGTGGGTGGCATAATCAAGGACCTTCTCCCCAGCTAGTACAAACTTTAATTAGACCCCTAAATTGTGGTATTAAACAGTCCCTACAGTGATCTTCCAGACAGTTCATATCTTACAAATTTCATTCAAAAGACTTTGGTTGACCCAAAGCTCTCACAGATACACCAACAACATTATTAGAATGAGCACTAAGGAGCCAGTTATAGAGCCTTTTTTTGCAGGCCTTGAATCTACTAGAAATAGTAGCCAAATCTTCCCTGAATCACATCCTTCCATCTAAAAACGAAAGGGATGATGCTGATGTAGATACACTATATCCCAGGAGGAAGAAAAAAAAAAAAAAGATTGGATGGGTATGGTTCGAGTGCTTTTGATTAATGGTCTACTTGGTTAGGTCCAATAGCTGAAAAATACGTGGCATGTTTAGAATAGTTTATATACAACACCAGTTCCAAAATCAATTTTATAATTTTGTAATTTTTCAGGATCAATACATAAAATACCAGGGCAGGGTACTAGATTGATAGAATGTAAAAATGTTGAAAAAGATACCTTGAGGTGTCTGTTTCAACTCTGTGTGTGCTGAGTTCAAATCATACCTTCAATTGGAAAAAATCCCTTGGTCTTTTAGGATATGATGGGAAGCAATCATAGGGCTGGGATATCCCTAAGCTTGATCCTAAGTATTTTTTTTTATCACTTTGTATACCTTGTCTTTATCTTTAATGCTTAAATTATTCCTATTTGAAACAACAATAAACATTTCAATAGTATGCCTCTGTATGGTTCATGAACCTGCTAGCTAGAAATAGCAAACAAATCTCTCTTTTATTACACCCTGTTGCTCCAACAAAGAGAAAGATGCATTGAATAATGTAGTCTTTGATACACAATACTTGACAGAAAGACAGGGTGGTCATAATTGGAATGACCTTTTTTCATAGGTTTTCATAAGGAAACTTATAACCAGAGGTCAGCAAAAGCTGACCAAGGACTAAAACACAACAAAAATGAATACTTACTTAAGCCAACAAAGAAGTCACTAAAACCTAAAAATAGTAGCTAAACCTTCATCAAACCACACACTTGCATCCCAGAGAAAAGACACATTGAACAATGTAGTCCTAGATATCCTTACAAAGATGCAATGATTATGGTTGGTGATAGGTTTGACCTGGGGTTAAACAACAACAATAACATCAATAATAACAACCAATATTTGCTTTCCTTCATTATCGTTTAGCATTCTTAATTAACTGTTTTAATTTCTTCCTTTCCCTCCATTGATAATTAGGAGTTCAGTTGAAGCATCACAGACGATGAATAACACTCGTTATATTCAGACACAGCCATAAGAAAAACAAAATTACAATTCTATACAAAGCATCAACAGAAGCCTCAGCTGTTTGACTTTTCAAATTAATGTTTTTTTTTTAGTCCTAAGTCAACCCTGATGAAGCAATGAAGAAGACCTATCATCAAAAGTATTCTAGTCATGATGATCCTGACCTCTACCCTTATATTTTGGACTACATTGTCCAATGTACCCCTTCTTCTATCTTTTTTAAGACAGTGGGTTATTACAATTTGAGGGTGGCTTGGTTGCAATTTCTAACAAGTCAGGAAATTACAAAGCGGCTTTCTCATTGGCTCTAAAATAGTATTGATCTCTTTAGACCCAACTTTGTTGTTGCT
Source organism: Octopus bimaculoides (assembly GCF_046866305.1). Classification (NCBI taxonomy): domain Eukaryota; kingdom Metazoa; phylum Mollusca; class Cephalopoda; order Octopoda; family Octopodidae; genus Octopus; species Octopus bimaculoides. Next base: position 140,355,880 of record NC_142930.1, read on the forward strand.
GTTGTTCTTGAGTAAATCAGATCAATTAGAATTGATTTGTTGCACCAACTTTACTAATTAGATACCAACATCAGATCATCTCCTGTGGTATACAAATATTATTAATTTTAATGACTTCCTTCTATCTCTCTACAGACAAAGTACCACGGTCAATATAATTGACTAAAAACCCTTGAATATAGTGCCCCAAGATTTCTGTAATCCATTGTCAGAACACACCTACACACAATCAGACACACATATACTGCTATGAATTTATAACTAGGCGCAGGAGTGGCTGTGTGGTAAGTAGCTTGCTTACCAACCACACGGTTCCGGGTTCAGTTCCACTGCATGGCACCTTGGGCAAGTGTCTTCTACTATAGCCTTGGGCTGACCAAAGTCTTGTGAGTGGATTCAGTAGACAGAAACTGAAAGAAGCCCGTTGTATATGTGTATATATATATATATATATATATATATATGTGTGTGTGTGTGTGTGTCTGTGTTTGTCCCCCTAGCATTGCTTGATAACCGATGCTGGTGTGTTTATGTCCCCGTCACTTAGCGGTTTGGCAAAGAGAGACCGATAGAATAGATACTAGGCTTACAAAGAATAAGTCTCGGGGTCGATTTGCTTGACTAAAGGCGGTGCTCCAGCATGGCCGCAGTCAAATGACTGAAACAATTAAAAGAGTAAAAGAATAAACTATTTCACTCTACTATGTGTATTGAGTAATCTTGTTTTGTTTATTACACCATTTGCAAAGTAGTATATCACCGTCATCAACATCATTATCATCATCATCGTCATTATTGTCACCATTGTCATCATCATCATCATTTGAATCATTTTTCCATGCTTTCCAAGGTTGAATAAGTCCTTTTCAACATAAGATTTCACTATTTTTCATGGTCCTTTGTCATCTCGTTCATAAAGTTTAGCTTCCTGAGGTCAACTTCCACCATTTTCTTTTTATTATTTTCTTCCATGTCTTCCTCCTCCTCAGCTTTCTCCCACATGGAATATTAAGCACTTCTTTACCTAACTACAATCCTTTATACACATCAATAACAGATCAGTCTTTCTCATCTTACCACTACAGCTGATTCCTTTTATACCCAGTTTTCCATTCAGCTTATTTGCGATCTGTTTTACATGCACACCAACATCACACAACCAAAAGAACATGTTCACTTCATTTTTTTCCACCATCACACATCCTCTGCATTCAGTGCCCATACCTAGTCTAAGCGTAATTATTCTCTTTCTCTAACTACTTCAATACTTTATCTATTTCTCTCCTAACAATATGACCACTACACCAACTATAGTGGTGTTTCCCATTCAGAAGAATTTGTATTTATGTTCCTTACCTGTGAGGAGTCCCCACCTCTCTTTCTCTCTCTCTCTCTCTCTCTCTCTCTCTCAAAAATGTAATTGATGGTGCCATATGCACTGGACTTGCACAGCTGAAGGCATACAATGATCATTGAATTGTTGACATAGAAACTTAAAGATCAGTAAGTAAGTCTCCACATCTGTATTAAACAATCAATATAGTTCTCTATTTCCACTGATGTTGAGGTTTACCTCCTTTGTTGTCACATGTAGTTTGTTATATATATATATATGAAATATATGTATTGTAGATAACTCTTCAGTTATTTATTTGAAAGTCATTTAGCTGTGGGGATTGAGATGATGTGGGAACATCATAATGTGATTCTGAGTTTTGAGCATGACACTTGTCAAACTGAATTTACTTCTTTATACTGAAATAATTACAATTTTTGCTGGAATATAAGTTTAAAAATTAATTTAGACCACAGGAAATATCTGTATTTTTTTCACATAGCCTGCCAGTTAAGCAGTAAAAAAAATAAAGAAAAACAAGTCATTCAAACCCTTGACTGGAGTACCTCAGTATTGTTGTAATCCATTGTCTGAAAATATGCTGTCTGTCTGTCTCTCTCTCACACACACTATAATAGTGCAAGTATATGTATTGTATATTTGTGTATGTGTGTGTGTGTGTGTCTATGGGCAATAGCTTATGTATATAGGTAATACCATATGTAATATATGTGTGTGTTTTCTTTTCATTTTTACTGCTTGCCAAGCTGACTATTTGAAAGATACACATTTTTTACATAACTTTTAAATTCAATTTCTAAGTGAATTCTCTGGAAATAATTGCATTTCATTCTATATAAAGAAGCAAACTCCCAGATTTGAAGGCAGTTTAATAAGTACCATGCACAAAACTCTTAGCTCTTGAGGCACTTTTGTAACTTTCTGCCAATTAAAAGTTATACGCATACGCGCATGAGGCTATACGGGTTCTATCTAGCAAATGGTGAAAGCATGTGGCTTAGTGTTTAGGGTATTTGGTTTGCAATTGAAAGGTTGTGAGCTCAGTACCCAGTGATGTGTTGTATTCTTGAGCAAGACACTTTATTCTGTGTTGCTCCGGTCCACTCAGCTGGTAAAAATGAGTAGCATCTGTACTTCAAAAGGTCAGCCTTGTCTCATCTTGTGTTGTGCTGAATCTCTGAAAACTATCAGGTTGTGTAAAAAGTAAGGGACATTTTGAACTATGAACAATTTGTACTGGATTTATGCAGAGTTCTGAATTTTTTAAACATTTTTTTGGCAATTGTCTGATAATACAGACATAGACTTTCCCAAATGCATCAATAAATTAACATTGATATTTTTTTCACCATTGTTACAACTATTTGAAATGGAACTGTCAAAGTATGATATATGAGTAATTTTGCTATTCAACTTCAGAAGAGGACATAAAACAGCTGAAACTGGTTGCGATATCAACAAAACATTTGGTGAGAAAATGACCAGTAAGTAATCAGCTTGAAAATGGTTTAAATGATTTCACAGTGGAGACCTGAGCCTTGAAGATCGTGAGCATAGTGGACACCCATCTGTCATCAATGACAGTCAATTAAAGACCGTTGTTGAGAAAGATCCATGTAAAACCACTCAAGAACTGATAAAAGAACTTCAAGTTAGCCAGAAAACTGCCTGCAACCATTTGCATGTGATTGGAAAATCAAAAAAGCTCGACAAATGGGTACCACACTATTTGAATGAAAATCAGAAAATGTGCACATATGAAATATGCTCGTCGCTTCTTCTCCATAACCAGAGCAATCCATTTCTCGTCCGTTTTGTAACTTGTAATGAAAAGTGGATTCTGTATAATAAAAAAAAAATCGTTCTTTGCTGTGGTTACACCAAAATGAAGCATCAGAGACCTTCCCTAAACCCAAGCTCTTCAAAAAGAAGGTTATGGTGACTGTTTGGTGGTGTACTGCTGGATTCATCCACTATAACTTCTTAAAACCCAGAAAAAACATTACTTCTGAAACATATTGCCATAAAAATGCCAAAATGAATGAAAAACTGCTACTCCTCCATCCCAGACTGGTCAATAGAAGAGGGCCAATTATTCTTCATGACAATGCTTGACCACACGTTTCACTAATGACACTCCAGAAGTTGAGGGAACTTGGCTACGAAGTTCTTCCCCATCCAGCTTATTCCCCAGACCTTTCTCCCACTGACTACCACTTTTTCAAGCACCTTGATGGCTTCCTGTGAGAGAAGTTCAAAAATCAAACTGATGCTGAAAGTACATTCAAAGAGTTCATCAGCTCCAGAACTCCAGGTTTTTATGTTACCGGAATAAACAAACTTGTAACTCGTTGGTAAAAATGTGTTGATTGTAATGGTACTTACTTTAATGAATAAAATTTCCGATTAGTTGAAATATATTGTGGTGAATTTCATGTTTCAAAACGTTGCTTAGTTTTTACTTAGCCTCATACATGAAGAGTATGTATATGTCTGTGGAATGCTCAACCACTTGTATGTTAATCTCACGAGAAGGCTGTCCCATTGATCAGATCAACTTGAACCCTTGTCCTTGTAATTGACACAGTGCCAGTCAGTCTTCTAGCAAATTGTATTTACAAGGCATTGGCCAGCTTGAAGTTTTGATAAAAAATATTTGCTCAATATGTTGTCAAACTACTTAACCACATAGATATACTAAGATATTTTGTTTGTGAGAAGGTATTATATTTAGTAGGATATTACATAGAATGAGGTAGATTGTTCAGAATATATCGTTTATAATAAAACTTTTTTGTTTGGAATCATATTTAAAATTTTTCTTTAGAAAATTTAATTTGAAGAAAAATTTGTACCTGAATATGTAATTACTGCTATTTTATTAAAAAAAAATTCTTAATAAATTCTGAGAACATTTCGCAAGTTACAGAACTTAAATGTAACTCATTAATTACATTGTAATAGATCTCATATAACAGTGAATATAGATTTTATGTATTGGATTAACACTTTCAAGTCTTGAATATTGAATCAAGAATTGCTGAAGAGATCTTATATATTAAATCACAAGATATGGGCTTTGCATACTGGTTTGGCGTTTGGCTTGGCTTGTTATAAAGTAAAATACTTTATTTGGAATTGTCAACTTTGGTTCATTAATCTATGAAATTGTCGATAGATTGCTCATTATCATTTCTTTTATCTTTTTTATCTTTTATTTGCTTCAGTCACTGGACTGTGGCCATGCTAGGGCACCACCTTTAAGATAGATAGTTGAACAAATCGTCCTCAGTACTTTTTAAAAGTCTAATACGATTTTTAAGTCTAATACTTCTCTTTGTTGAACTGCTAAATTCTGGTGGCATAAACAAACAAACACTGGTGGTCGAGCAGTGATGGGGAACAAAAACATGACATACATTCATACATCCATACACACATGCAAGCATGTATGAATTCTTTTATTCTTTTATTTGTTTCAGTCATTTGACTGTGGCCATACTGGAGCACCACCTTTAGTCAAGCAAATCGACCCCAGGACTTATTCTTTGTAAGCCTAGTACTTATTTTATCGATCACTCTTGCTGAACCGCTAAGTGTCGCGAACGTAAATACACCAGCATCGGTTGTCAAGCGATGTTGGGGGGACAAACACAGACACACAAACATATGTGTACATATATCATCATCATCATCGTTTAACGTCCGCTTTCCATGCTAGCATGGGTTGGACACACACACATATATATATATATATATATATATATATATACATATACATATATATGACGGGCTTCTTTCAGTTTCTGTCTACCAAATCCACTCACAAGGCATTGGTCAGCCCGAGGCTATAGTAGAAGACACTTGCCCAAGGTGCTACGCAGTGGGACTGAACCCAGAACCATGTAGTTGGTAAGCAAGCTACTTACCACACAGCCACTCCTGCACCTATAATGATAAGCTTCTACACTGTTTCTGTCTACTATACTCACTCACAAGGCATTGGTCAGCCCAAGATTCTCTTAGAAGACACTTGCCCAAAGTGTCACACAGTGGGACTCAATCCAAAACCATATGGTTGTAAAGTGAACTTAACCACATAGAAGAGGAAGGACAATGCCTGAGACCCTTTTATGGTTTCCAAGAATTGTGGAAAAGGGGGTAAGAAGTGATACTTAGATAGGAGATGTGGTAAAATGCTTATTCCTGAATATACATCGCAATGACATCCATGGCCCAGATGATGGTGTTAAACTGGGTAATATATTACATCTACTGCCCAAGAACAGATGTTACTCACAGGTGATGTTCACTATATCTTTGTGCTGTGGGTGTGCACAGAAATTTGCATGTGGGGTAAATCGTCTTTCTTTATAAAATATTGCACACATATGCAAGTAATCATTTTTCAAATTTTTTTAATTAATAAAATATCTGTGTGTACACATTGTTTTTACTTTTCCCAGTTGTAAAATGTATGTGTGTGTACACAAATACACAACTCAGAGATTACAGGCCTGAGACTATGATATTAGTCCAAGGTGTTAGTCCAAGATATCTTGTTGTAGGATTAAACCAAAAACTGTGTAGTTACAAACCAAACTGTTTTGCCATATAGAACCCTGGCTGAGTAGTACTTAACATCAATAAAATGAGTATGATTGAAGTTTTGCTGAATATTTCTAATATTCAAAATATTCTTAAGGTGTGAACTGGTAGAATCATTAACACATCTGGTTAAATGTTTAGTGGTATTTTGTTGTCTTTACATTTTGAGTTCAAATTCCACTGAGGTTGACTTTGCTTTTCATCCTTTTGGGGTCGGTAAGATAAGTACCAGTAGAGCACTGGGGTTGATGTAACTGATTTACCTCCACCCCCGAAATTGCTGGCCTTGTGCTAAAATTTGAAACCAATATCTAAAATATTCTTTTGTAGCTTAATTGTACAGGTTAATATTAATGGTGTTTGTTGCCTTTCACAGAATGCACATATCGATGAGGAGACCCATCACCGAATAAAATAAAATGTGTCTGTAACCTTTGGTTATTTTAACCCATTACCTACCAGTGATCACATATGAGATCACTTAAAAATTACAAATTTCGTAATTATCTGTCAATATTTACACATATCTAACCTTTTTGCTATATCTACTATTTCTCTGATTTTCAAATGAGGTTTGCTAATTTTTCACCCAACATCTTGCTTATTTCTATTTAGAATGTTATTTTGAAATGTTATTTTGATCATTCCAGCGTGTTTCTAAGGCTGTTTTATGCTAGAAATCAAAGTTTCATAAAAAAATTCCAGTTAATAGAATTATGGGAGGCAATGGGTTAAGAGACAAGTATGTGAGAATCATGATTGCAGATAACTGGCCAAACCTATGGTGTATTAGATAATAGTTATATTCACTCTCCTACATGGTGCTGAAACTTGGACAAGTTAGATGCTACACCTTCTGGAAATATATCACTAGAGCTGTCTGAAGAAAATCAGGCATATCTAGTGACATAATAGGTAGAAAAAATGTCAGTATACTTGAACGAGCCAGTATCTTCTACAGTTAAACCATGATTTTGTGATATCAGCTATGATGGTTGATTCTGTCATATGAATACTGAACTGTAAATTACTTAACAACTTTTATTCCCAGCTGAATGATGGAAAGTGCATGTGAGGAGGGACAAAGGAAGCCGTTTTAAAGATGCACTTAAAGGAAATTAGAAAAAAACTGTGGCATCCATATGTCTAAATGGGAATTGTTGGCAAATGACTGACACAAATGGAGCCTAATACTTCAACACTGCATAAACCAAACATCTCAATGATATGCATGAACATAACCAATATGTCAAAGTGACCAACACAGCACTTCTTGTGAGGAAACAAATGCTCAGTGTTCTGCTGGACTTGTGGATCCCATATTAGCTTTTAAAGTCAAAGGTAGGTCCACAGAAGTTACAGCTGGTAGAGAATCATTGTTTATCCTGAGGGATCATCAATAGTGACAATGTATACATTGCAAATATTGGAAATAATTTGCCACTCATAACTTGAATAAAGGAATATGGTTATAGAAGTTGAGTGATGTCAAATTTTATAGTTGTTGGCTATGGAATAACACTCATAGTGCTTAAGTTTGATTCATAAGGGTGATTGTGATTACAATTGATGGTAATTAAATGTCAGAGACTCTTGTATAGTTTTAGTGAAGTTTATCTTTGAAGTTTCTTAATTCTATTAATTATTGTACTGTTAATTAATTAGATAAATTTGGAAATTTTATAAATTAACTTACTCTAAATATATAATACAAGCTTCTAATCATTGCAGACTTGAAGGTATTATGTAATACTTGCATCTTTTTCTGGAATATCTTGTCTTGGATATGGTATTCTATTAACCCTTTGAAACTCAGCCGCCTGAGATTGCCTTGGGTCTTAGGATACAAACTATCTGTCTTGAAGTGTAAAGATTTAAATTAAAATATGCCATCATAAATTTATGTAAGAAAGTTATATTAAATTGTGTTTCAAACATTTACTTAATATTGCAAAATATATTTTGGTTATTCATTCCAGATTATTTTGTTATTTAAAAAATTTGATTATTAGGTGCAGGAGTGGTTGCATGGTAAGAAGCTTCCTTCCCAACCACATGGTTCCTGGTTCAGTCCCACTGCATGGCACCTTGAGCAAGTGTCTTCTACTGTAGCCTTGGGCCGAACAAAACCTTGTGAGTAAGTGGATTTGGTAGATGGAAATGTAAACAGTGTATGAGTTAGATACATGCTTGTGTGTGTATGGAGGGGAGAAAATCAGGTGTAGTGTTGGCGAATCTCAGGAAGCATGGGAGTTTTGAAGGATACAGTGCTCCGACAACTAACAACTGATGCTGACAGTTTGTTCCATACTTCAGCAACTCTTAGCGTGAAAAAGTCATTTCCGAAAGTCATTGGAGCTGTGCTGTTTTCTGACATTGTAAACATGTCCACAGGTGTTAGACAGGTGGAATTTGAAAAGGTGCTCAGAGTTATTGTTAGTAAGATGGTTAATAATTTTATGGGTGTCTGCCAAGTCAGCTACCAGACGTCGGAGTTTCAATGTATCCATACCCAGGGAAGTAAGGTGTTCAGAATATGGCAAATGCCTGAAGCTCATCACAGCTCAGAATGTCTTGTTGACTCAATTAATATTAGAATCAAATGGTGATTCTGCGCTCTCTACATACACTATAACAATTTAGTGCTATGTTGCTTATTTATAAACACAGTAAAAACACTCGCTATATAGTTTTTAGTTTTCTCTACAGAAGTCATTAATTTGTAAATCAATTACAAACCTGCCAGGTAGTACAGGGTGAAAAAAGATTTAAATGACAAAATACCAATTCTGATTTCTGTCCATTTTGTTTTAATTTCACAAAAGGAAGATCCAACCACTCTATGTGTGTGTGTGTGTGTGTGTGTGTGTGTGTGTTTTATCTTTTACTTGTTTCACACATTAGACTGTAGCCAAGCTGGGGCACTGCTTTGAAGAATTTTCAGTCAAATGAATCAACCGTAGTGCTTATTTTTTTATAAGCCATGTACTTATTCTATCGGTCCCTTTTTGCTGAACTGCTAAGTTATGGGGACATGAACACACCAACACCAGTTGTGAAGTGGTGGTCTCACACACACACACATCATCATCATCATCATGGGGGTTGGAGAATTGACAAACAGGGTGGACAAATTGCTATGTTTAATAAAAGTAAGATGGTTTCAAAAATTTTAAACTTACCAACACCATGGCAAAGAAAAAAGAATTATATGGTAAAGGTGGGGGTAAGCCGAATCATTAGCATTAAGTAGAATCGTTAGCATGATAGACAATATTCCTAATGGAATTTCTTCCAGTATTTTACATTCTAATTTCAAATTCTTATTTCTTTATTGTCCACAAGGGGCTAAACATAGAAGGGACAAACAAGGAAAGACAAAGGGATTACGTCAATTACATCGACCCCAGTGTGTAACTGGTACTTATTTAATCGACCCCGAAAGGATGAAAGGCAAAGTCGACCTCGGTGGAATTTGAACTCAGAACGTAGCGGCAGATGAAATACTGCTAAGCATTTCGCCCAGTATGCTGACGTTTCTGCCAGCTCGCCACCTTTCTGATTTCAAATTCTGCTGAGGTTAACTTTACCTTTCATTCTTTCTGGGTCAATAAAATAAGTCCCTGTTGAGCAATGAGAGGTCATTGTAATCGAACTTACACCCTCCCAGTAAAATTACTAGCCTTTTGTCAAAATTCGAAACTATTTTTAAAGATGGTGATGTAGAGGAAATTTCACCAATAATTTTTGGTTGAATAGGGTTCCTGGTATTTGTCAGTTTAAGGACTGCTAGGCTAAACAAGAAAAAGAACAATAACTAACAAAAATCAATAATGTTAATAAGGGCTATCTTTAGCTATCAATGACAGATTTTGATTAAAGAACAACATTAAAAAATGAAAAAAAAAAAAAAAAAAGAAAATGAAAGAAAGAATCAACATTCTATAATTTATACAGATTATGGCTTTTACAATATTGACCAAATAAATATAATATTCCATATTTCCTCTTGAATTATGTTACTGCTGCAGAATGGTTCTTTGTAATATTGGATTTTTTTTTGAAAAACTGTTTATTTATTAATTTTTATTTTTCAATCCAGTATTCAGCAATTATGTACTTTTGGAAATTATCTTTAATTAATTAAGATTTTTTAATGAAATATTTTCTTTTGATTATGTTTTTTTCTATGTTTGGAAAAATATCTGCAAGGTTCCATACATTTAGATCTAATTTGTGCAGTCTCAGATTTTAACATTTCAACGATATAATCTTTTATTCTTATATTTAATGTTCACTTTTATCTATTATCTTTTATTTATTTCAGTCATATGATTGTGGCCATGCTGGGCCCCCACCTTGAAGGGTTTAGCTGAAAAAAATCGACATTAGTACTTATTTATTTTAAGTCCAGTACTTATCCTGTTCTACTCTGTTGTCAGACCACTAAGTTACAGAAACCAATACTAGCTGTTAAGTGAAGCATGGATAAACACAAAGACACACACACACACACATATGAGGGGGTGCAGAAAAGTTCCTGGCTTTAAGGTTATTGTGAAAGGCCTGGTTGGACATCCGACCTTCTGAATTCTTTTACAAGGCTTAGAAAAACTGAAGGACTGCTGCAATAAGTGTGAACCTGAGAGGGGAATATGTTGAATAAAATCATAATTAACTGATCCTCCTATATTTTCTTTTACTCAAAACCAGGAACTTTTCAGCGCCTCTTCATACAAACACACACATTTCATTTTTTTAAAATAACTGGTGACATAATAAGTAGGAGTGGCTGTGTGGTAAGTAGCTTGCTTGCAAACCACATGGCTCCGGGTTCAGTCTCACTGTGTGGCACATTGGGCAAGTGTCTTCTACTATAGCCTCGGGCTGACCAAAGCCTTGTGAGTGGATTTGGTAGGCGGAAACTGAAAGAAGCCCGTCGTATATATGTATATATATGTGTGTGTGTATGTGTTTGTGTGTCTGTGTTTGTCCCCCCAACATCGTTTGACAACTGAAGCTGGTGTGTTTACGTCCCCGTAACTTAGCGGTTCGGCAAGAGAGACCGATAGAATAAGTACTAGGCTTACAAAGAATAAGTCCTGGGGTCGATTTGCTTGACTAAAGGTGGTGCTCCAGCATGGCCACAGTCAAATGACTGAAACAAATAAAAGAGTAAAAAAGTAAAAGAGTGACTGTTAGTTAGGAGAGAATGTTGCACAAATGACCCTGTGAGGGATCATGGGTACTTTTGAGATTGGCCAGAGGAACAGAGGAAATCATCCATGGACAAAAAAATCTTATCTGAATGCTTGCAACAGATTGGACTAAAAGCACCCAGGGTGGCAGATGGTGGTGTTAAGCTGGGTGATGGATTAAGTCCAGCACCTTCAGTTGGCAATGATAGGATTTGAAATCCGAACATAACGAGTGGAACAAATACCTCCAGGCATATTGGTTGACAATCTTATAATTCTGACAATTGACCATGCTGGATTGTTCTATTTTTTGTTTTTGTCAAACCTGTGTGTGTGTGTGTGTGTGTGTGTGTGTGTGTGTGTGTGTGTGTGTGTGTTTGTGTTTGTGTGTTTGTGTGTGTGTGTGTGAGTGTATGTATGTGTATGTTTGTTTTCTACCATTGCTCGACAGTTGATGTTGGTACATTTAAATCCTTGTAACTTAGCAGTTCAGCGAAATGAACTGACTGAATAAGTACCAGGCTTAAAGAAATAACTACTGGCATTGATTCATTTGACTAAAATTCTTCAATGCATTGCTCCAGCATGGCTGAAATATAATGACTAAAACAAGTAAAAGTAAAAGAAATACACAAATTTATTTTTCTGAAGATTAATTCAATAAATTCAAATTACTCTTGACACACAGGATCAAAGTAAAAAGCAAATATCTTGTGGTAACAAAAAAAAAAAAAAAAAAAAAAAAACATGGATACTTTGTCTTTGATTGTGTGTTTTCTGAGAGCCACTGGGATTTGTTTATAAACTCAATGTTCACAATACAAACCTGTGTTTTTATGTTCTAAGTTCTACTGATGAAGCATTAACAGAAAGTTATATAAATTATTTTGTGGCTTTTTATAATTAGACGTTCAAATGTATTGTTTACTTGCATAATTAAAGAGGTTTACAGATGATTAGATTTGTATTTTTGAATTGTCTATTTGTTAAATATTTTCAAGTGCTATAGTTTTACACACATTTTCATAATTAGGATGGGTTTTGTTTAACCCTTTAGCGATCAAGTTCTTTCTGTCAAATGTAATGCTCATCTATTCACATTATTTTCAATTAATCATACATTATCTCTTAGCTTTAAGAATTAGAATGATGTTGTAAGGTAGGTGTGAGAGGCCAGATCTAGCCAATTTCAACATAAAATAGGTAGAATACTTGAGTGGTTTAAATGCTACAGGGTTAAGAACCATGCTTGCCTGACCATATGGTATTGTGTTTAGTTTGAAGACCAGATCTCCCACCATCCTATTTCCCTTGTATCTTCTCTACAGTACCATTGTATCTTCTCTACAGTACCATTGTATCTTCTCTACAGTACCCTTGTATCTTCTCTACAGTACCCTTGTATCTTCTCTACAGTACCCTCGTATCTTCTCTACAGTAAGGCACATGTTCTTGGCCCTTGGGAGAGTTACTTAGTGTCTTCACTAGTGCTGATGTATTGAAAAATTCACCCAGTATGCTCTGTGAAGTGGTTAGTGTTAGGGAGGGCATCCATCCTTAGAAACCTTACCAAACTAGACACTGGAGACCAATGCAGCCTTCAGGCTTCTCAGAGTATACAACTCTTGCCAGCTTGGAATACAGACACTAAATGGTGATGATGATGATGATGATGATGATGATACAACTCTCTCTCTCCCCCCTCTCCCTCTCTTTCTCTCTCAAATGTATATATACATACACACACACACACACACATATATATAAAATTTAAAATTTAAATAAGAGCTTTGATGCTAAATCCATATATATATTAAAGTTTATTACCTATGTAAACATTTCTGTATAAGGTCCAATTTAACTCTTAATTTAAGTTAAATAAATTACCTTACACATCCTCAGGATTTTTGCTATTTTGGTAACAATTGCATGTTTTATCTTACCAATACATTTGGTAGATATCATTATATGAACACACACATACACACACACACACATATATATATAATCATCATCGTCCTTTAATGCCTGTTTTCCATGCAGGCATGGGTTCTTACTGGTGTTCACTATTGCAGTAGAGTTCTGTTAGTCAAGGTTGATCATACATCTATACATGTATGTGGCAGGTCTGTGCAAGATATTTTGAAGAAGACTGGCAGTTGTCCATGCATATGTAAGTGTCCCTACTCCAGATCATTGGTATTTATTTAAAGAAAAGACTGCTAACTTAGGCTGATACAGTTTGGCACCAGCATCATTGTAATCATTGCTGACAGAATGTAAAGAGCTGCAACAGACACCACAAGACATCTTTCCCAACCCGCTAACTGTTTCATTAATTCGTTGCCCCTGGTTTGGTACTTTTCAACTGCTTACAAAATAATAAAGGTAAATTTGACCTCAGTAGGATTTGAATTCAGACACAGAAGATTAGTATAAATACATATACCAAGAGGCAATCTATCCAACACTCTAATGACTCTTGTCAGTTCACCGTCTATTTGGTTTTCATTAAGTTTTCATACTTAAATCCTATCATAAACATCTTATGTTGCTCTTCTTATAAAAACTGCTTGAGTAAGCATATGTATGAAGACTTGCAGAAGTTTACAGTTTTAGGTTGTTGAACATAAGAAAAAGATTAAGAGACTTTTAACACTCATGCATTGTGTTTGTTTCAATCCTCTCACATTAAGACTAGCTTTTATCAATGACTACAAAAGTTTCCTTTGGGGCTGGTACAAACTGAATTTCAAATTACTAAACTCATATGTTGAATGCTTTCTCAATAGATCGATTATTTTATTCCGTGATTTTTCAGCCGCTTGCTTAGTTCATCTGACACCTTTTTATCATTTTAACAGCAAAATCACTTGTTTCAGAGGACAGTAATGTTCACACCTATTTTCTTGTCAAAGTTATTAAATATTCCATTACTTTTCCATGTGGTGAAATTCCCAGAATGGGTTTCATTAACACCAGATAACCATATTGACTTTCAGCCAACCCAAGGGAGCAATTATATCACACGCAGACAAACAAAGAATACATTTCAATAAAACTTGCTGATAACAGACGAATCTACAACTAAAATGAACAAAGAGAAACATTCAAAATCCTATTGGGATGTGAATTATGTAACTTCTTAAAGTGAAACTTTCTCGGTGTTTTAGAAACGAGAGCTTGGAGAGAGCACTTAATACTATTTTGGAATCCATCAGTCATTTATGATATCAGCAGTTTACTTATTGATTGAGAAATCTCAACACTTGAATGGATTATGTCTTAGCCTTTCTGCTCTAGATTTATTAGTTTATATCCTATCACTGATGTTGCTCTGCTCTTATCCAATATTACCTGATAACAGAAAATAATGAGAGAGAGAGACACACACACATACACGCATGCGCGTGTGCACACACACACACACACACACACACACATCCTACCTTCCAGAAATGGATGAGTAGCTTAATGGTCTGTGGTGAATGAGTGGTTTCAATTATATTTCTAGGATGTGGAACAGAATAACATAAAATAAGAAAAAAAAATGTGTGAAATATTTGTCACCCCCAAAGTGCTAATCTAACGATATTGTAAATTTAGGTGATGTTTGTTCTTGACATGAGATGATATAGGATGCCAGCAAAACAATTTTGATTATTTAACGCCAACTGTAATTACTGGCTGTCGTATAGCATGAGTCAGCAAAGGAGCTTGTACATGATTACTAGATCTGCTAGAAATAGCCATATTTCCCTTCAATAATATTATAAAAATATTATACAGGAATACATTGGATCAAATTATATATCTGGAAAAAAAAAAAAGATAGTTATGTCAGGAGTGGCTGTGTGGTAAGTAGCTTGCTTACCAACCACATGGTTCCGGGTTCAGTCCCACTGCGTGGCACCTTGGGCAAGTGTCTTCTACTATAGCCTTGGGCCAACCAAAGCCTTATGAGTGGATTTGGTAGATAGAAACTGAAATTTTTAGGGAGGAGTTAAGTTGATTACATCAACCCCACTACTCAACTGGTACTTAATTTATCAACCCCAAAAGGATGAAAGGCAAAGTCGACCTTGGCAGAATTTGAACTCAGAACGATAAGACAGATGAAATGCTACTAAGCATTTTGTCTGGTGCAGTGATGATTCTTTCAGCTCACCTCTTTAATAATTACAATAAACCTTTTTACTAAAGGCACAAGGCCTGAAATTTTGGAGGAAGGGACTTGTCGAATACATCAACCCCAGTGTTTCATTGGCACTTTATTTAATGACCCTGAAAGGATGAAAGCCAAAGTTGATCTCGGTGGAATTTGAACTAAGCATTTTACCTGGTGTAAAAACATCTATGGTTTAAAGCATTATTCTGCAAATAACATTATCATTCACTGTTGTGGCAGAGGTGAAAATGTTTCAGTTAGTAAAATGCTTTTCTGTCTTAGAAGATATTTTTCTACTCTTCCTCGTTTGAACTATGGAATTTTGGCAACTTCATTATCTCACATTGTTCTAATATTCACATTGCATGCTAACAAAATAAATGACCTCTCTATACTGTGTGTTTTCAGTTGCTTTTGTGATCATTTCTACTACCTGATATTTATATATCTGAATTTTATTTGAAAATTTTTACTACTTTTTCAAACTTGTGGCTAATTTTTAGTCGGTCAGTTAATTATTGAAAATATCAAACTTTTATTTTAATATATTTTATTTTATCTTTTATATATATATTTTAATAACTTTCTTATATCGTGATTAAATGTCTCTTCTTATTTGATGTCATAGCATCAAAATTTATAAAGTTTCACAAAAGGTACAGGTATGACTGTGTGGTAAGAAGCATGCTTTCTAACCAAATGGTTTTGGGTTCAGTCCCATTGCATGGAACCTTGGGTTAGTGTCGTCCACTATATCCTTGGGCCCACAAAAGCCTTGTGAGTGGACTTGGTAGATGGAAACTGAAAGAAGCCCATTGTGTATATATATGTGTGTGTGTGTGTGTGTGTGTGTGTGTGTGTGTGTGTGTGTGTGTGTGTGTGTGTGTGTGTATCTTTGTAGCTGTGTTTCTCTCCACTACTGCTTGACAACCGGTCCCCATAACTTAGTGGTTTAGCAAATGTGATCAATAGAATAAGTGCCAGGCTTAAAAGAATTAGTACTGGGGGTGATTCATTCAACTAAAAATTCTTGAAGGTGATGCCCCAACATGGCTACAAAAGAAAAAAGATAAAATAATAACACTTTCCTTATAATAAATATCTAAATAAATTTTTTCCTTATGAGGTTTTTTCACGCTAACTACTTGATAAATTCTTATAAAGATTTTATCCTATATATATATATATATTTATATATATATATATATATATATATATATATATATATATATATATATATAACCACAGGTGTGGCTACGTGGTTCAGAATTTTGATTCCCAACCACACTATTTTGGATTTAGTCCCACTGTGTGGCACCTTAGGCAAATGCCTTCAACTATAACCCTGGGCTGACCAATGCCTTGTGAATGTACTGAGTAGACAGAAACTGTGTGTCAAAGCCCATTGTATACATGTGCGTGCGTGTGTGTGTGTGTGTGTGTGTGTGTGTGTGTGTGTGTATCTTTGTGTTTGTTTTTGACCACCCCTTGGCTTGACAAGTGTTGGTTTGTTTTCTTCCCCATAACTTAACAGTTTAGCAAAAACGACCAATGAATCAAGTCCCAAACTTTAAAAAATAAATACTTGGGTTGATTCATTTAACTAAAACACATTAAGGTGGCTCCCTAGCATAGCCACAGTCAAATGATTGAAACAAATAAAAAAGAAATAAAGATATTCCCCTCCCTGTTTTGTTGGTACATGTCATTTCATCATAACCTCTTTACCATATTTTTCCTGTGATTTTCTTTATTTATCTAATAGAAGAGCCATGTCAGTCATTTAAAAGCATACAAAAACTGTTAAATTCACTTTTAATTTATTTTATGATGTGCCAAAATTTTCATCTCACAACTACCATCTGGTCACTCACACAATCTCACCATTTATATAGTGGAACTGTGTCAGTGAGCAGGTCACAGTTGTGCAAATAAAATTCTTTGATTTCTCCTGTAGCAAATGTAAAGTGAATTTAACAGCTTTTGTGAGTTTTTAAATTATTAAAATGTCTTTCCTACAATAAAATTGCTTCAGTTTCAAAACTTGGTCTCAGATCAATATATTTACTAGACAAGTACAAAGAGCTATGAATATATATATATATATATATATATATATATATATATATATATACATATATATATATATATATATATAGATATATTTTCGCTTTCTAATTTTCTTTGAAAACTGACAAGAGACTGAAACTTTTGACAATTTGCTGTGCTAGAGAAGACACTTCAAGCTGAGTAAAAGTAAAATCATGGCCACACCATGTAAAAAGCACCATTCCTGGTGCCATGTAAAAAGCACCATTGCTGGTGCCACGTAAGAAGCACCATTGCTGGTGTCACATAAGAAGCACCATTTCTGGTGCCACGTAAAAAGCACCATACCTGGTGTCACATAAAAAGCACCATTGCTGGTGGCACATAAAATGCACCATTGCTGGTGCCACATAAAATGCACCATTGTTGGTGCCATGTAAAAAGCACAATTGCTGGTGCCACGTAAAAAGCATAATTTCTGGTGCCATGTAAAAAGCACCATTGCTGGTGCCACAAAAGAAGCACCTGGTACACTCTGTAAAGTGGTTGGCATTAGGAAGGGCATCCAACCATAGAAACCATGCCAAAACAGATAGCTGGAGACTGCTGCAGCCCTCTGGCTTGGCAGCTCCTGTCAAAATGTCCAATTCACGCCAGCATGGAAAATGGATGTTAAATAATGATGATGCGGATGACTAATCTGAAGATAATCCATGAATTATGGGTTATCCTCAAACCAGGGATCTAATCTGAATGCTCACCATACCATAGAGGACTCTACTAATGGTTCCAAGGAGTCAAATTCATTCATACATTTAACACCCATTTTTCATTCTGGCATAATTTTAGATGAAGAGTTCTATGAATCAGAATTTTTAATACTGGAATAGCCTCTTGTTAACAACTATTAGTTATTTAAGGGATATTTTTACTGGTCTTTGAGAGTGCAAAGTGACCTGTCATAATCGAATAGGCACAAAACCTATAAGTTTGGGGGAGAGGGCCAGTTGATTATATTGGCCTGGGTGCTCAATTGGTAACTTATTTTATTGACCTGGACAAGATGAAAGGCAAAGTTGACCTTGGTGGAATTTGAACTCAGAATGTAAAGACAGATGGAAAGCTGCTAAGCATTTTTCCTGGCATGCTAACGATTCTGCCATTTTGCTGTCTGAGAGTGGCCTGTCATAATATAAACAAGAAATAGGAATGTGAACATTGGCATATCAACATTCACACATGCACACACACATGCATGTACACACACTCGGATATATATATATATATATAGTTGAAATTTATAGAAAAGCAAAAGACAAAGACAGGTGTATGAACAACAAACAAGTGTATTAGTTTGATGCTTGGGAAAAATGGTAAAGTCTTTTACGTTTCAAGCCTATGCTCTTCAACAGTAAGGAATAAGAGAAAGTAAACAGGGAAAAAAATAAATAAAACTTGTAGATTTCAGCAGTCCATCATGGCAAATATGTATATATATGTATATATATATATATATATATATATATATATATATATATATATATAAATTGATAGATAGATAAATAGAGAGAGAGAGATACATACACACACACACATGATGGTCTTCCACACAAGTTTCATGTACCAAATTCACTCATAAGGCATTGGTCACCTTAGGGCTATAGGAGGCACTTGCCCATGGTGTCACACAGTGGGACTGAACCCCAAACCACAGGATTGCAAAGTAAGCTTCTTAATTACAAAGCCATGTTGTGCCTATAGCTGACAACATTTTCATTTGCAAGATTCTGCTCTAATTCTTCCATGGGCCAACCTTGTGAAAGACTATTACCTCCAGTCAAGAAGGGTGATGCCTTTCAACTGTTTAATGTCTCCTAAACTGGTGTAATCTCCAGCATTCATTGCTTATTATGCAGGCAATGAATATGAGAGTCAGCAGTAAATGAAATTAGGTTCAATCAATGCTCTATTTTTCTCTCCTCTCTCCAATCAATATCTGAGACGTCTTTACCATAGCTCTGTGTTTCTGGGATTTGCAAGAAACAAATGACTTTCATATTTAAATTCAAAACAGTGAGACGTCATAGGCGTCAGACTATATCAGTGGTTTCCAAACATTTTGAAGTTACACAATATAAGAGACAGGTCTTATTGACAAGACATTCATTATGCTGCATCATTTATGTTATTTTATCAATAAGGAAACATTGTAGCATATTTATTTGTTATAACAACTGAAATACTGATTGTTCATTTTTTTCAATTCTAATATGAAAATGCACACAACTACATGCACACACACACACACACACACACACACACACACACACACACACACACACACACACACATACATACACGTGTGCGCACACACACACATACACGTGCGCACACACACGCACACATACACACACACATTGTATATTATATTATTAATATCTGAAGTGTACAGTATTATATATCCATTGCAGTGAATCTTACCAATTGATTTCATGCTAGGGATTCAATGAAGTGTTAGATAACAATCCGAGTATGTAACTCTCTGCTCATCAGAGATAGCAGTTATATATATATATATATATATATATATATATATATATATATATATATATATATATATACTACACTGGGGACTGTCCCTATCATTAAATGCTAGATGAGGGATTTGCAATTTCTTGCTGAACAATCACACAGATGATTTATTTATAGTAATCAAATGTTCATGATGCTTTGTAAGCTCACTCTCTCCATCACTCAAATTGACATAACCTGTGTAGGTGCAGTGTGTGCCACATATTAAATACCAAAATGATCCCAGAGCAACATGAGATGAAGTGTATTGTTCAAGCACACAATACACCTTCCAGTTCAGGAATCGAACCCATGATCTCATGAGCGTGCGTGCAACACCCTAACCATACTAGGCTATGTGTCCTCACACACAAGCACATAGATTTATATATATATTATCATTATCATCATTGTCATCATTTAACATCTGTTTTCCATGTCGGCATGGGTTGGACAGTTTGATAGGAGCTGGCAAGCAGGGATAAGGGCTGCACCCTTAGTATTTTGTCATGGTTTCTACAGCTGGATGTCCTTTTTAATTCCAACTACTTTATTTACCGAGTGTACTGAGTGCTTATGATGGGTTTCTTTCAGTTCCTGCCAACCAAAGCGCCTTACAAAGCTTCAGTCAGCTCAAGGTTAAAGAAGAAGACATGTCTAAGGTGCCCAATAGTGGGACTGAACTGAAGCTTGAAACAATATTTATTGGGGGAAAGAAAACTTTTTAATGACACAGCTAGGCATGCATCTTTGTATATATATTGTAGATATGCCAAAGAAAAATATTTATAATTTTTGTTCACTTAATTTTTCAAATGAAATTAATGTAACGCATACATAATGAGCTTGATGTTGTTGGACTCCTTCAATATTAAGATTTAAGACAGTCAAACTCTTATTTCCTCTTCAATGCAGTGTGTGTGTGTGAGGGGGAAAGGAAGAAAATGGAGAGACAATGGGGAGAGAAAAAGGGAGAATTTTTGCATCTTTTTTAAATTATATTTGAGATCCATGCTGGTACATCCATAGCGCTGCTTCTAAGTTATGTATTATACATGCAGCTTCCTTTTATGTATTTGTATACACACACACACCCACTCTCTCTCTCTCTCTCTCTCTCTCTCTCTCTCTCTCTCTCTCTCCTCTCTCTCTCTCTCTCTCTCTCTCTCTCTCTCTCTCTCTCTCTCTCTCTCTCTCTCTCTCTCTCTCTCTCTCTCTCTCTCTCTTTCTCTCACATGTCTGCAAGGTTTCGCATAGTTTCTACCTATCACATTTGCTCACTAGGCAAATAACTAGTTAGAGTAGAAAATATTTGCTGAATGTACCATGCAATGAGATTGAACTTAAAATCTATGGTTTTCAATCAGTTTTCTTCACACAACCATATCTACACCTGCCACACAGTTATGCCATGAATTTTGATCAATTTCTCAAAACATTTCTTCAATATTTCAATGAACTGACAGATAAAATATCTGGTACTTATTGCATTGACACTTGAAAGATGAAAGCCAAAAACGAACTGAATCCATTGGGATTTGAACTACAAATGCAAAAGAACAAAACAAAACTATGTATCTGAACAACATTTAATCCAGCATTGTGCCATTTCTGCAAATATGTTGCTGTTATTGGAGAACTAATAACAGTTGTAAGCTAAGCAAGATTGATCTATTTCTTGGAATCCATTTCGATTCTTCTTTGCCAACCGCAATTGATCTGATTAATAAATACTTTGGCATTCAAAACAATTATGATTCCTGGCCAAACATTCTACCCACGCAGTCTTATTATAACTTAATTTTCCCTGCAACTAAATATGCTTGTTCTAGTTCCATAACATATTTTTGTTTCATGTTATCATGTTATCTTGTTATCATATTACATATCTTGTGCACCATACCGTTGTATCAATATAGTATAGCATATGCCTTGTGGTATAAAACATTGATGACAATGCTGACGCTACTAACATCAAGGAAAATTGTGAAGAACTTCCTGACGATACTGCCCCAACACGACAATAACCTTTCTCTGCCTGTATCAACCTGTCTGTCTCTACCAGAGTCGGTTTTATCTCACTTTCTGTCTCGATCCATTTGAGTAAAAACACATTCCTACATACTGCAAGAAATTCCCCAGACCATGCAAGAGTATGTAACAATTCAAATTGAAGATTAACTACATTAACTTCATCTAGTCATACCTTCCACATTGATTTACATTTGGTTATGAGTTCTGTCTGGTCTTTCTGAAAGACTATCTTATGAAGCCAAAAGAACAAAAAAAAAAAAAACGAAAACAAAACAAAGTAAAAAAAAAAAAAAAAACCAACCAAGAAAATCAAAGTACTGTACACCACCACAATCACTGCTGCTGTTGCTGCTACTACTACTACTACTACAACTACTACTACTATTACTGGTACTGCTGCCACCACCACCACCACCACCACTACTACTACTACCACTACCACTACTACTACTACTACTGTATGTTGCCATATCTTGTCCAAATGTGGAGTGATTTCTGTACGTTGCTAGTCTTGTTTAGCTTTTGTCCTTCCATTGTGTTTAGTCATATTGCAGGTGTGTAGTATGTGTATGCACATGTGTGCTGGTGTTTTGTGTGCGCACATATACGTGCGTGTGAGTGTATCTCATCATACATCCATTTACCTATACATCTGTCTGTCCATCAGCTACATTGTCACAACTAACAAATAGGCTGATGGATCGATCCTACATAAAGATATAATATAATACATATAATATATATGTATTTACATATACACATATATATGTGTGTATACACATATATACATACATACATACATATATATATATATACATATACACACACATATATATATATATATATATATATATGTAGCTTATGTTAAGGTTACATTTATTGTATAGGTTTATGTTATTTAAGTTCTTTGATATTCTCATCTATTGTGTTATCATTTCTTTCACTTCTTATGATTAATATCGATTTTTTTTTGTTTTACTCCAGAATAAGCTCTCGTGGAATTTTGACAGCTATGGACCTAGTTTTTTCTTGTTAGTTTACTTTTTGGTTTTGCTGTATATAACGTACACGAATAAGGTTTTGTTTCAAGGTATGTGATAAAACTTAAATAAGGAGCAAAAAAGTTCACTTTATTTCTGAAAGTAGAATATTTTTGAGCAAGCATTCTTTTTATTCTTATTCTTTTACTAGTTCTAGCCTGTAGGCTGTAGCCAATCTTGGATACTATCACCAATGTTGCAACAGCTTTCTTTCTCTTGGTTGTATCTAGTAAATAAGTGAGTTTGATATTCTGTTGTCATATGTATGTTATATGAATTTCTTACTGAAATGCAGAATCACTCAAATTCTTAGGTAGTGCAACGATTTATTCTTTTTTTCTCTTTTACTCTTTTACTTGTTTCAGTCATTTGACTGCGGCCATGCTGGAGCACTGCCTTTAGTCGAGCAAATCAACCCCAGGACTTATTCTTTGGATGCCTAGTACTTATTCTATCGGTCTCTTTTGCTGAACCGCTAAGTTACGGGGACGTAAACACACCAGCATTGGTTGTCAAGCGATGTTGGGGGGGGGGGGGACAAACACAGACACAAACATATATATATATATATATATATATACATATACATATGTACGACGGGCTTCTTTCAGTTTCCGTCTACCAAATCTACTCACAAGGCTTTGGTCGGCCCGAGGCTATAGTAGAAGACACTTGCCCAAGATGCCACGCAGTGGGACTGAACCCGGAACCATGTGGTTGGTAAGCAAGCTACTTACCACACAGCCACAGCCACTCCTGCGCCTACCGACTAAAAATTTTAAGAACTTCATAATAATTGAACAAAAGTAAAAATAAACGAAATCAAATTTCTAATCCTGCTAAATATTAGGAAAAATTGATTCTCCCTTGTAATAGCTGCCAAGTAGGGCACAACACAAGTGTGAATACTCTTTTTATTCTTTCTCTTTTACTTGTTTCAGTCATTTGACTGTGGCCATGCTGGAGCACTGCCTTTAGTCAAGCAAGTCGATCCCAGGACTTATTCTTTGTAAGCCTAGTACTTATTCTATCGATTACTTTTGCTGAAAGTTACAGGGACATAAACACACTAGCATCGGTTGTCAAGAGATTTTGGGAGGGACAAACACAGGCACACAAACATATATATATATATATATATATATATATATATATATATATACGATGGGCTTCTTTCAGTTTCTGTCTACCAAATCCACTCACAAGGCTTTGGTCGGCCAGAGGCTATACTAGAAGACACTTGCCCAAGGTGCCACGCAGTAGGACTGAACCCAGAACCATGTGGTTCGTAAGCAAGCTACTTACCACACAGCCTGATAATGAATCGTTTAGTATGAAGCCAATTTCCCCACTGAAATTCTCTCCTGGAATCCTGAAATTTACTCCCAGCCCTCGGAGACTACCTACAACTGTGGGAAACACAGAGCGGCCAAAACCAATTCTATGTCATTGAGTTTGAAATGGTTTTCTTTAATTCCTTTCATTGTTTTAGTCATTGGATTGTAGTTATGCTGCAGTATTGCCACCTAGATCACACAGTAGGTTATATATTGATTCCCCCAATACTTGATTGGTACATATTTTGTTGTTGTTGTTGGCACTCTGTCGCTTACAATGTCGAGGGTTCCAGTTGATCCAATCAACGGAACAGGTTGCTCGTGAAATTACCCTCAACGTAGTTCTCGGGGATATTCAGTACCCTTAACGTAGTTCTCGGGGATATTCAGTACCCTTAACGTAGTTCTCGGGGATATTCAGTACCCTTAACGTAGTTCTCGGGGATATTCAGCGTGACACAGTGTGACAAGGCTGACCCTTTGAATTACAGGCACAACAGAAACAGGAAGTAAGAGTGAGAGAAAGTTGTGGTGGAAGAGTACAGCAGGGTTTGCCACCATCCCCTGCCGGAGCCTCGTGGCGCTTTAGGCGTTTTCGCTCAATAAACACTCACAACACCCGGTCTGGGAATCGAAACCGCGATCCTATGACCGCGAGTCCACTGCCCTAACCACCGGGCCATTGCGCCTCCGCGGTACATATTTTATCAACCTCAGAAATATGAAAGGCAAGGTCAATGCATGCAGGATTCGAACCCACTGTAAAAGGACATAATGAAAATCCACAAGACATTTTATCTGATATCTCCCAGTTGATCCTAACATACTTCACCCATTTGTTTTGAGAATTTATATAAATCTGCTAATTTTCTAGAATATCGAATCTCTTGTAAAACTGTAAAAATAAAGATAAAAAGTAATTAAAAAATGGCTTAACATGTAGGGAATTGGATATTAGTATCTTTTTAGAATCTAATATCTTCAATCTGATATTTGAATGATGTAGTAAAATTTATAAATATAAAATTTCTGAAATATTTTTCAAATAATTTGTGATATCATGGTACTTAAGCAACTTTATCTGATAAAATTTAACTATTCTGGGCTCTATTCCACTGAATCTTGTAATTGCATTAGATGGCATTAGAATGATGCATTAGATGGCATTAGAAAAATTGGTCTCCTGGTCTAGTGTTTCTCAAAATAGATTAAGGGGAATGTTAGGGTTCTGTCAAAAAAGATTCTGGAATTCCATGAGACAAGGTGTCTTCTAATAAAATTTAATAAAAATTTGTTTTATGAGACAAATGCTATTTGCCATTTTTAAAGGAATTAATGACTTAAAATTTTGACACAAGGCCAGCAGTTTTTGAGGGGAAGGGGAAGTCGATTTCATTGACTCCAGTACTTCACTGGAAACTTATTTTATTGATTCCTGCAGGATGAACAGCAAAGTTGACCATGGTGGAATTTGAAGGCAGATGAAATGCCACTAAGCATTCTGTCCGGTGTGCTAATGATTCAACCACTTTGCTCACCTTTCCACAAAGCCTAAAATTTGTTGGAGGGTCTAGTCAATTACATTGACTCCATTATGCAGCTGGTACTTAATTCCTTAATCCCAAAATGAGGAAAGGTAAAGTCAATGTCAGTAGAATTTGAACTCAGAATGTAAAGATAAATGATGTGCTATTAAGCTAACTTGTTTGCCTTTCCAAAATAATCCTTTCCGCTAAAGGTACAAGGGCCTGAAATTTTGAGGAATGGGGCTGGTTGATTATACTCTGCTGGTACTTATTTTAAAGGATGAAAGGCAAAGTTGACCTTGGCAGAATTTGAACTCAGAATTTAGTGACAGGCAAACTACCACTAAGTGTTTTGTCTGACGTGCTAATGATTTTACCAGCTTGAATATTAGTTACTGATCAATGAGACAAGCACGCATGCACGCACGCACGCACACATGCACACACACACACGTGTCATACTAAATAAAATCTTTTTTTTTCCATCTATTTTATTAATACCTCGCCATGATAGATCGCTGACCACTACACTTACATTTTTTTCTCTCCTTGTTTCTTTCTGTGTTCCTTTCTGTTGAAGAGCATAGGCTCGAAACGTTAAAAACTTTCTCTATTCCCGAGCGTTATACTAATACATCCATTTGTTGTCTACACCACCTGTCTTCGTCTGTTGTTTTTACATAAATTCTCCCATATATATATATATATATATATATATATATGTATGTATGTGTGTGTGTCTTCGTGTCTGTGTTTGTCCCCCACTACTGCTTGACAACCAGTGTTGGTGTGTTTACATCCCACTAACTTATCAGTTTAACAAAAGTGACTGATAGAATAAGTATTAAACTTTAAAAAAAAAAACGTGGGTACTAGGGTCAATTCATTCAACCAAAATTCTTCAAAGTGGTGCCCCATCATGGCTACAGTCTGATGACTGAAACAAAGTAAAGGATTAAAGATGAAATACGACCAGGAATCCTTCTCAACACTTTTAATATTTCTGCCAGTCCCCCCTCCCCACTGAGATTGATACTTTATTTACTGAGACTGAAGGAATGAAAGGCAAACTTGACCTTGACAGGATTTGAACTCAGGATGTCAAGTACCGGGATAAACACTGCATAGCTTTTCATTTGATGCTCTAACAACTCAACCAAATGTAATACCTCTTAAAGAAACTAACGTCCAAATCTTTTTGGAACAAATAAATTGAATGTGCATATGTGTGTGTGTGTGTTCCTAAAAGAGTTACAATCATTCATTTGAAATTTTGTGCAAGATTTCCTGAAAAACCTGTTCTTCATACTACACTCGATGTCATTCAGCAAAATGTATGATAATTTCAAAGTTCATTTGGTAAGCTATTAAATCTTTGCTCTTAAGAAGTTACCGAAGAGAAATGCAGGTTTTATCTCTTATTTAACAGCTCACAGATTTAATCTTAATTAATCTGATTAATCTCAGTATATGACGACAAGTGAGAATAATTTGCATTTAAACTCGTAATTCACAGGTCATTGATTGTCGATAATTTGTTCTGTAGTAGTTGTGAAATATTATACGGATGCTGGAAGTAAGGAAATGTTATTAGAATTTGCACATTTCTCCATAAAGTACTTTTGCTGTTTATGCGTACTAAAATGAATCCATTTTCTCAGGACAGTTTGTAAATTAGACTCAGAGTATCTCATTATAGTGCGTGTATGTGGATGGGGGAGAATTTTGAGTTGTAGGATTTAGAATTTTACAGATATTGGGAATAACATAAAAGAATTCCAGTAGATTTAAAATGTCATAAGGATATTCAACTAAAAATGACACAAGGATGCTCAGCTCAAAATGATACAATTGATGCCCAGCTCAATATGGCATAATTTATACTTAGTTCAAAATATAATTGATGATACTGAGTTCAAAATGGCCCAATTTATGCTTAGTTCAAAATAATATAATTGATACTCAGCTCAAAATGGCACACTTTATGTTCAGCTCAAAATGGCACAATTTGTGCTGAGCTCAAAATAGTACAATTTATGCTCAGCTCAAAATGGTACAATTTATGCTCAGCTCAAAATAGTGCAACGTTGTTCAGTGCAAAATAGCATGGTGATGCTCAATTCAAAATAGCACAGTGATTCTCAGCCCAAAATAACATCATAAGCTCATCTTAAAATGGCATAATAATGCCTAGCTTAAAACGATAAAAGGATACTCAGCTTAATATAGTACAATGATACTTAGCTCAAAATGACATAAGATGCTTTTTCTCAAAATATCACAATTAATACTCTGGTTAAAACAGCACAATTATGTTTTACTCAAAGTAATGAGAATTTTTAATATGAATACAAAACTAACACAAATCAGTTTTTGAGGTAGGCTACAATAAATTAAATTGACCTGAATACTTAAGTGGTACTTATTTCCTTGACTCTGTGACAATGGAAAGTGAAGCTGATCATGGTAAGATTTGAATTCAGGATAAAATATGTAGCATACTACAAAATACAATTTTATTTGTCCACAATCCAAGTGATAATCACTTTCTGTCTCTCTTCCTCAGTAACATACAAAGAATCAGAACTCGATGACATTAAATTCTTCACTCCTTACTCTTCTATGAACTTTACTAAATACTAATTAAACTGTAAAAGATACTCAACATATACACACATATATTTGTAGATAATTTGTAATTTATTATTTTTGCAACAAGATACTAAATATACCATATAACTTCTTGATTAATAACAACTGGTAACTGATAAACAAATACCAAATGGGACAGAACTTGAGTTTTCTTATTGATTAAAAGAAAACACAGCTAAAATTTTTGGCAAAAATCAGCTATTGAAAATAGCATTAATAATTACTGATAGGGATGTTTTTCTTTTTTGTTTTGGTTTTAATCAGAAACCTTATTCAAAATATTATTTATATTATTTATATATTTCTATTTTAACCTCTAAATTATTTGAATTTTCATTTCAACTTTTTAGATTTCATCACTTTAAAAAACTCTTCTAATTTTTACATTCTTTAAGTGTAAAACTTCTTTTAAAATACTTTTGGAAGTAATTTAGATTCAAAATAACATTGATTTACATCAATTCGGAAATATAACCTGATGTCAATGAACACTCAGAAATATGTATACACATACATATATATATATATTTTCCCTGCAACATTTCAGTAATTTTAATTCCTGTGTCTGCCATCTACCATAATCATTGAACCAAATCAATATATTCTTCAAAATGCACACAATTTCAATATTACAGAGATTTTTTGAAAAAACAAAACACAAATATTTTCATTTTTTTTTTCACATTTTTTTTCAAATTTTTTTTTTTCACAAGGTAATTTGTATGATTGAAATAATTCAAAAAGATTATTTATATAAACATATAAACATTTATTAAAAAAAAAAATATTATTAAATTGTTTTGAGAGCAAACCTAGACAAGAAAAATTATCTGCAGCGAGATGACCTGTACTAAAGAATGGATTGGCAGAGAAGAAAAATGAATGAATAAATGTATAAACAAGAGAGGAAAAAAACCCCCAAAAAACTCAAAGGAATATAATTTTAAAAACTACTTGATGCAATCATAGAAAAAGGAAACAAAATAGATGCTGATGATGGTAATTGCAGTGATTATGAAGTAAAAATGAGATTGTTTTTAGGATTCAATTTCACAAGATCAATGATCACAAGATCGTGGTTTTGAGTTTTAAGAAGAGAATTTGCTAGAGTGATTGTGGCTAAAGGCATGCTGGAAATGCTAGCTACAAGGTATTTCTTGTCGTTGTCATCATCATTATTGTCATCATAATTGTCATCATCATCACCTGACATCCACTTTCTATGCTTGCATAAATTACAATGGAATTTGTAGATGCAGTGTTTCTACTGATGGATGCCCTTTCTGTCACCAATCTTCCCCTGTTTCTAAATAAGGTAATATTTGCCTATTGCTAGGTGTGTTCTCTGTGGAAAACTGGAAGCAAACAACATTGCTTGTATGGCAGTGATTGTTTATAATCATCAAATGATATTAAAACAAGGGTACACACCAACATATGTACGCATATGTTTACACACGATGGGCTTCTTTCAGTTTCCATCTACCAAATCCACCGACAAGGCTTTGATCAACCTGGGATGACAATAAATAGTAGAAGACACTTGCCCAAAGTGCTCAGCAGTAGGAGATCATATGTTTGGGACCATATGGTCTCCCGGAACCTGAGACCATATATTTGGGAAACGAGTTTCTTAACCACACAGCCATACCACACAGCTATGCAAACCGAATGGTTAAATTATCATCATCGTTTAACTTCTGCCTTCCATGGGTTGGATGGTTTGACAGGAGCTGACCAGGCAGAAGACTGCACCATACTTCTGTGTCTGTTTTGGCACAGCACAGTTTTACGGTTGGTTCATCATCACCCGACAGAGTGGACTGAGTGCACCAGCACAGGTGAGGTCAGTTTTTACAGCTGGATGCCCTTCCAAAAGCCAAACACTTTACAGTGTGGACTGAATGCATTTTATGTGGCACCAGCACTGGCAGGGTCACCAAGTAACTTGCAAGACAAAGAACCTTTGAGAGGGGAGGGGACATTGGAGGAGATGATCTTGTGTCAGATGTTAGATTGTGACAACTTTCAAGTCCCCTGACTTCGTTTTTATATAGTCCTCACTGAATTTTATTGCTTGGATTTTCTAGATTTTCAGATATATATATATATCAATTGCTGGTAGGGACACCATATTTTGTTATGAAACCATAACACACTACCAAGTTTGTTAAATATTTATTAGTCAACGCTGTGTCCTACCTATGCTACCTGTGTTAGCGGTGCAATCCAATCACTTTTGTAAGTTATCTCTGCAAATTTTCAATAGAAATTAGAGCTTGCTCTGAAAGTTATGACATATCCATTATGAATATGCTATGCAAACAAGACAATCAAAGAGAGAAAAATAAGTAAAGGGTGTATACATATATAGTACATACAAATTGCCAGGAATGAGTTTGTAGTGACGCATGGTTCTAGACGCCATGTTGGAACACTCATCTACACATACACAAGGATTAGAGCCTTCCGAAGACCTGACGGAAGCCCCTTATGTGCATGTAAAATCATCAGCAGTAGCTAGGGTTCACCACCATTCACTCTCTTCGATCACGGCTTCTGACCGGGCAGGACGCAACTTAGAGCAGTTCCGTGAAGAATGGGACCTTTAATGGCGAGTGATACTGTGAGTCTGTAATAATGCCTTATTACTTTGAGTCCAACTACCAACCTTGCTGCTTCTTCACCTAGGCATTCACGGCTACCGCTAACCAAAGATGGAATGTTTATTCAGACAAGATAAATTATTATTGTTATTTATTCAGAGAGATCTTGTCCTTGCCTTTTCCTTCCATGAACCATGTATGGAATTGTGAAGCACCCAGCAAGTGCTAATCACTTTTCCTACATGTTTAATATCTAAAACTGGTATTTCCAAATGTGTTGCACCACTAAATTTAGTGGCTATTCAAGCAATGTGTTCATGGATAGTTAATGGGTTGCATGTGGTGCTGAAGAAAGAGCAGAATTCCTGAAATATATGTATAGACCCGTTACCTATTGTTTTTATCGTCATTCACATTCTTTACGAAGAGGTGTTCATATATGAAACAGTGTAACTTCCAGTGCTGGCTTTAAATTCTATAGAAAGTCTGTGGCAGTAACTTTAAAAAGTTATATACAGGCTCTGTGGTAAGAAGTTTGCTTCCCAACCACATGGTTCTGAGTTCAGTCAGTGTGGCACCTTGGGCATCTTGTGTCTTCTATTATAACCCTGGGCTGACCAAAACCTTGTGAGGGGATTCGGTAGACAGGAAACTGAAAGAAGCCTTTCATATGTATGTATGTATGTATCCAGCATGAAGAACTTAAGCGAGCTGTGCGAAAGCACATGACTTGTATAATGAATGGGGAAAGCTTGGTCTGCAATGTTTGCAGTCATGTATGCTTGTCAAGAGCAGGGCTCATTAGCCACCAACGGAGCTGCAAATGCAAAATATAAGTTAGTCCTAGAGCGCACAATGTTCCTGAAGGTCGGTAATGGTCTTCCTTGGTCACAAGTGGATGGCCATCATGTATGTATGTATGTATGTATGTATGTCTTTGTATTTGTTCCCAGCCACCGATTGACAGCTGGTGATGGTGTGTTTACATCCCCATAACTTTCCAGTTTGGCAAAAGAGACCGAATGAACAAGTACGAGGCTTCAAACTTTAGAATAATTACTGAGATCATTTCGTTCAACTAATATTCCTCAAGGCGATACCCCTTCATGGCCACAGTGTGTGTGTGTGTGTCATTACACACACACACACACACAGATTTTTCTCCATAACAAAATACAGTCAGTTGCTTTCTTACATGTGTTGAAAATGCCTGAAGCATATTTAAATTAGTAACAAGTTTGTATACATGTGTGTATATGTGTATGTACGTGTGTGTGTAAATATCTATATTGGTTACATGGATGACAGTATTTTTCATAGAGGACATTACAGCAAGCTGATTGTTCATATGCTTCAGTACTATGTATAAACATATATTTACTCTATTCCTGACATTTATCAATAATATCTCCTATTATTTTGATTTGCCATTTACTACCATTATCATTATTTGTCAAAAACACCAAAAACTTGACATTTTTTACAACACACGTGTGTTAGTTAAAGAATATTCTGAAATAGATAAAACAACACATTTAGCTCTCTAAAATTTAAGATTTGTAACTTCAAAATAATAAGTTGCTAGCTTATGGTGGATATTATTTCTATGTATTGTTATTACATAACACAGATATTCAGTATTTCAGCATATTTACTTCATGTCATATCTTCTTAAGACTTGATTCTCCAGCATTACACATTTTTTACATTATTTCTATAATGGTTTTGAAGTTGGATATATATGTATGAATGTATGTATGTATGTGTGTTTGTGTGTCTGGTTTGCAAGCAAACCACGAAACCTAATAAATTTTCTTAGTCATACATATGATGGGTTTCTGTACAGTTCCATTCACCAAATTCAGCTCATTTATTATTGATCACTTCTTTGTATATGTGCATGTGTGTGTGTGTGTGTGTGTGTGTGTGTGTGTGTGTTTGTGTGTATGTTTATCATATCAAAAGTTTCCAATCTCAGAGGTTTGCCCAAGGCTGAGCTGTTCACGACTGTTCATAATTGTCAACAGCCCAGCCTAGGGCTGAACTTATGTGTGAATATAAATAGAGAGAGCTTTTTGTCTTTTTTTTATCAAACGTGTTATACTGAAGATTTCTCTAAATTTGAATTTGATCTATCTTTTATCTTTCTGTCTTTCATCATTTACTTGTTTCAGCTATTAGACTGTGGCCATGCTGGGGCACTGCCTTGAAGAATTTTTTTAGACAAATGAATCGACCCCAGTATTTGTATCTTTGTTAAGCCTGGTACTTATTCTACTGGCCCCGTTTGCTGAACCATTAAGTTACAGGGTCCTAAACTCACCAACATTAGTTGTCAAGCAGTGGTTGGAGGACAAACACAGATGTAAAGACACACACATGACATATTCATATACCCCCCCCACACACACACACACACACTCACATGGCAGGCTTCTTTCACTCATAAAGCTTTGGTCAGACCAAGGCACTTTGGCCAGTCCAAGGCACTTTGGTCAGTCCAAGGCACTTTGGTCAGCCCAAGGCACTTTGGCCAGCCCAAGGCACTTTGGTCAGCCCAAGGCACTTTGGTCAGCCCATGGCACTTTGGCCAGTCCAAGGTACTTTGGCCAGTCCAAGGCACTTTGGTCAGCCCAAGGCACTTTGGCCAGCCCAAGGCACTTTGGTCAACCCAAGGCACTTTGGTCAGCCTAAGGCAGTTTGGCCAGTCCAAGGCACTTTGGCCAGCTCAAGGCAAATTTTTGAAGCAAAGGCCAACTCTAGATAGATAAAGATTCCAAATTTTAGTAGAAGGCCATCAAGTTTGTGGGAATACATCAACCTCAGTGTTCAACTGGTACTTATTTAATCAACCCTGGAAGGATGAAAGGCAAAGTTGACCTTGGCAGAATTTGAACTCAGGATGTGAAGATGGATGAAATGTTGCTAAGCATTTTCCTCTCATGTCAGCGATTCTGCCAGCTCGCCACCCTCAACTCCAAATAGATAATGCTAGTTGGAGTCAAGAGAGGGGAAAGACTACATTATTCAATGTGGCTTCTGTTTTTTTTTTTTTCAAATCATAGGATATGGGTTGAGGAGAACTTAGTTGCTATTTCTTGTTAGTCAACCAATCATGTAATAGTTTCTCTGTTAGTTCAGTCACATCTGTTATGTTGTTGTTGTTGACACTCCATCGCTTACGACGTCGAGGGTTTCAGTTGATCTGATCAATGGAACAGCCTGCTCGTGAAATTAACGTGCAAGTGGCTGAGCACTCCACAGACACGTGTACCCTTAACGTAGTTCTTGGGGATATTCAGCATGATACAGTGTGACAAGGCTGACCCTTTGAATTACAGGCACAACAGAAACAGGAAGTAAGAGTGAGAGAAAGTTGTGGTGAAAGAGTACAGCAGGGTTCGCCACCATCCCCTGCCAGAGCCTCGTGGAGCTTTATGTGTTTTCACTCAATAAACACTCACAACGCCCGATCTGGGAATCGAAACTGCGATCCTATGGCCGCGAGTCCACTGTCCTAACCACTGGGTCATTGCGCCTCCACTACATCTGTTATGTAGAAGGTGAGAAATACACTTCCTATAAGTTTTGAACATCTTGTTTTTTTTTCTCCTTATTAAACCATTCCTTGTAAATGGCAATTAACCCCATAAACGAAACACCTGACCGGCTGCCAAAAGAAAATAAAGTTAGT
Source organism: Octopus bimaculoides (assembly GCF_046866305.1). NCBI lineage: Eukaryota > Metazoa > Mollusca > Cephalopoda > Octopoda > Octopodidae > Octopus > Octopus bimaculoides. The sequence continues at coordinate 140,390,720 of NC_142930.1, forward strand.
TATATTTATTTGTTTTTTGAAAAAAGACAGCCAATATTATTCTATAAACAAAAACAAATTCTCTTTCTCACCCAATTTTGGCATTGACCTCTGATGGCAATTTTTGTGTTGGCAAATAACATGTTACACAAATTCTAAAATATTATTGATGAACAACTGTTTGAAGGGGAAATGACATTTTGGGAAATGCAATACTAATGAAATGAACTTATTAGCATTAGTTATGTTTATAGCTAAGTTCTCAGCTAATGTTACTATACAGCAGCTACTACTAGTAGTAATAATAGTTACAGTCCTGGAAAAAATACCATACAGTATATAGTCTTTTATCTTTTACTTCTTTCAGTCATTAGACTGTGGCCATGCTGGGGCACCACCTTGAAGAATTTTAGCTGAATGAACTGCAACTGTTTTTCTGTTATCTGATTGTCAATTGGGGCTGATCACTATTTCTGTTAAAATTACTGCTGTGGCAGTGGCAGTGAGCTTAATATTGTAAAAATTAGATCCAATGACTATAACCAAAGTTAAATTGTCAGCTAAGGCTGGCTGTTTTAGAGTTTTCCTGCTACTTTACAACTCTGGATGTCTCAAACAGTGTTCAGCAAGTTGCAACTGTTTTTCTGCTATCTGATTGGTCAGTTGGGGTAAATAACATTAGAGTTTCTCATTGGTCAGTTTCTACATCCAATGTTCTCCTCTAAAAATCTTGACTGCATGCTTGTATGAGAGCCAGTTGGAAAATTCATAGGCTGGCAAAGATACTCTCATGGAATATGACCAAATAAGGTTTATTTTTCAACACAATCCCCCTTTTGATCACCGTACTTCCTCCATCAGTGCTACAAAGGTTCAGTTGAATAAATTTGATAATGCTGTCATTATAAAAACTGTTTTAATAATATCCATCTTTTCCCATTCTTGCATTCATTTTATGAGCAAATTTCCACCTGGGCTCATTTATTAGTTTTTTTTTCTCTCCAGGCGGTCTGTTCTATCAAATTATTTTCTATGTTAATTACAAAAATCACAAAGAAAATAAATTTTCCCATATTGTTGATATGCTCATCACTGTTGAAGCATCACAGTGACTTTGTTCTCTAGCTTCAATTATAAAGCAGCAATTGAAAAATAAGACAGGAGATGTTTAATTAGAATTTTGTACTAAAAACCATGGATACCTTAGTTTCATTTTATTTTTGAACAGATTTGATTAAAGAAACTTTATATCCCTAGTATGTAAACCAACAATACATGCTGATCTGTCTTCTGCTTTTTGAAATTGTTCATTTTCTCTATAATATGTGAATTATTTCCTTGCTCTTGCAATAAGTTGGTGAGTTAAATATATACTTGTGTGGTGTATGTGTGAGTGTGGTTGTCTGTGTGTGTGTTACTATGTCTACTCTAATCCAATTCTTGGAAGTTGAATCTTTAAACTCTTCAACTGACTGAAAGTTAATAAAGAAAAAAACTTTAAAATACTTTCAGAATAATAATTAAGGTAATTTAAGAAAAAGTATTCTTAATTGGTATATTATATATAGAAACAAACAGATTAACCCCATCAATTATTGGCATTTTTCATCAGCATCATCTCCACAATTATTGTCTTTATTTGAAAGTCAGCATCAATTAGCCAAATCTAGTTATGCTACATAGTATTAAGCTAGCTCAAATCACACAGTAGATATAACAGCAGTTTGTATTCAAGTTAATCTTTTCACAATCTGCAGGAGTTTACATACATTATTTGGATCTAATTTTTACAGTCTTAAGATGGCAATTTCATAACATTTATTGCTTGTAATTTTCCTATCAAAACACCTGTCTCCTCTTCTCTATAACTAACTGAATTGAAGTAAATAAAATGGAGTATGTTACATTTAACACAACACGAGTCTACAGTGATGTATGGACTTGCTATCCAGAAACCCATTTTCAATGTTTTATTTACTTTTCTTTTCATTCCTTTTATTATATCTTAGAATATTTAAGGTAAGTTCTTTTTTTTTTTACATGGATGACTTTTTTCAACATTGTAGGCACAGATATGGCTGTGTGGTAAGAAGCTTGCTTCCCAACCACATGGTTCCAGGTTCAGTCCCACTGTGTGACACATTGGGCAAGTGTCTTCAACAAAAGCCTTGTGAGTAGATTTGGTAGATAGAAACTGAAAGAAGCCTGTAGTATATATATATATGTGTGTGTGTGTGTGTGTGTGTGTGTGTGTGTGTGTGTGTGTGTGCCCTTGTGTCTGTGTCTGTCCTCCCCATCACTGCTTGACAACCAGTGTTACTGTATTTATGTCACCATAACTTATCAAAAAGTAAGTACCCGGGTTGATTCATTTGACTAACAATTCTTCAAGGTGATGCTTCAGCATGGTCACAGTCTGATGACTAAAACAAGTTAAAGATTGCTGAGTGGACACATTACAGGACTTCTATAACATGGTACATTATTTACATTGGACGGACATGTGTCCACATCTTGTTTGTTGTTACCACAACATTTTGGCTGATTTACCCTCCAGCCTTCATCAAGTGTCCTGGTGGAATTTTGAACCTAACCCTGGGTTCTCATTCCTAAAGTTTTTTTTTTGCTGATATTATTATTATTATTATTATTATTATTATTATTATTATTATTATTATTATTATTATTTATTCAAGGTACTGAACCCAGGGTTGGATTCAAAATTCTATCAGGACACCTGATGAAGGCTGGAGAGTAAATCAGCCGAAACGTTGCTGTCGAAACGTTGTGGTAACAACAAACGAAATGAGGACACATATCCATCCAATGTAAATAATATAAATAATGTACAGAATTCCTCAACTCAAAAATATAGAACAGTTTTAGCAAGGTAGTTTCTTTGCCATCATTTGACCTATTCAAAATAACAGATACATCTTGCTCAAATCTTCCTACCAATTAAAAAGAAAAAAATAAGCTGCAATATATTTTATCATTGGTCATCCAGATCAGGGTTGATATAGGAATAAATAACAGCTTACTGAATTTTTATGAGCTTCAATGCACTTTCAAATAAGACATACTACACTGCTTGCTTTTAATTTACTTGGATATATATATATATAAATATATATCATCCTCCTCCTCATCATCATTGTTTAACAGCCATCTTCCATGCTTGCATGGGTAGGACAGTTGACAGGAACCAGCCAGGTAGAAGACTACCCCAAGCTACTGAGTCTGTTTTGGCAGGGTTTTTGTGGTTGGATTCCCTTCCTTACACCAACCTCCTTGCAAAGTGGACTGGACTCAGTGCTTTTTATGTGGCACTAGCACAGGTGAGGTCAGTACTTCCTTTTTTTTAAAGCCTGGTATTTATATATATATATATATATATATATATATATATATATATACTATTTTTTCTCTATTACTTGTTTCAGTCATTTGACTGTGGCCATGCTGGAGTACCGCCTTTTAGTTGAGCAAATCGACTTATTCTTTGTAAGCCTAGTACTTATTCTATCGGTCTCTTTTGCCGAACCACTAAGTTACAGGGATGTAAACACACCAGCATCGGTTGTCAAGCAATGTTGGGGGGACAAACACAGACACATACACACACACATACATATATATATATATATATATATATATATACATATATATATATACGACAGGCTTCTTTCAGTTTCCGTCTACCAAATCCACTCACAAGGCTTTGGTCACCCCAAGACTATAGTAGAAAACACTTACCCAAGGTGCCATGCAGTGGGACTGAACCCAAACCATGTAGTTCGTAAGCAAGCTACTTACCACACAGCCACTCCTATATATATATATATATATATATATATATATATATATATATATATAAATATATATATATATATAATATATGCATACTTTCATTAAAGCTCAAAAAATTTTCACAATCTGTTACTATGAGTTTCGTGTTACCAATCATCAGACAGTTGTGACAGTACTAAGGTTTTGATAAAAAGCATATTACTTTACATTATTTACATTTGATGGATATTTATTCTCATCTTGTTTGTTGTTAGCACAACGTTTCGGCTGATATACCCTCCAACCTCCATCAGGCGTCTTGGGGAAATTTCGAAAAATACCTTAAAAATGAGAACCCAGGTACTACTTGTATTTGCCAGATGAGTGGACTGGAGCAACAGGAAATAAAATGCCTTGCTCAAAGACACAACACTCTGCATGACTTTGTAGATCCGTCTGATCCATTTAAGCGTGAAAGAAATGACGATAGATTGAAAGATGATTATGATGATAATAAAAAAATCACAGCATTTTTTCAGCTCTGTCAGTGACACACTCCATCTCTTCTTATTGAGATAAGAGAGAAGAAGAATATTATTTTCAAACATTCTCACATTCTACTGAGAAAAGTCTTCTCTACTAAAATATTCAGCTAGACAATATTCTGAATATTCCAAAAAAACAAAAAAAAAAAAAATTCTTATTCAATTTTTATTACTTTGACATTTTAATATTTTTCTTAATTTCTTTTGCTTTTTTTTTTCGTTGGTTAGTTTACATTGCCTATTCTCAAATCGAATAACCAAGACCTAAAGTCTTGATTCTAAAAAGATTTACACAAATATGCATAATTAATTCATTTCAGTTATTTCCACTAACCTTTATAAATTAACAATAAATATTCACTTATCATTTAAAAATATGCTCCTATTCTACAGAGCATGCTATTAAAAAATCTACTTCTTTCTTCTATTTTGTTTGATATAAAATAAAAATAATAACATTAGAGAAACTATTTCATTGCTTAGGAATTGTTCTCCGTTTTATTTATTATTATTATTATTATAGTTTTTTTGTAACTTTTTTTTTCTATCCTTTACGTAATTCTTTTCTCAGAATTCAACTTGTTTGTTTTGGAAAAATTCTATTTCCAATAGGGATTACATTCACAAAAGAAAACTGAAGTTAATCTTAGCTTAAGCATGTATTCTTGCTTGAAGGAGGCCTGGCTATATTGTAATAAGGCAAAAAGGAGATTGCCTGATACAAGGAGGTGTTTAGTAAAGACTTCACTGTTAATGTAGTTGGCAGTGGTGGTTGTGGCAGTGGGGTAATGGTAGTAGTGGTTGTGGTGGTAGTAGTAGTATTGATGGTAGTGGTGGTTGAGATCTTTCAAGTGGTATTGATTGTATAACTAAGATATTTTCTATTTTCCTTTCTCAGTGATCCCTTGAGGATTTTATCTCTCTCTATACATAATCCATACTACTAGTGAGTGGTTCATGTTTTCAATTTCACTCCATTTTCTTATTGCGGTGGCTCAAATGATAGTTTGTAGTGGCAGTTGTCTTCTTTGTTTTAAAAAAAATTCTTTTTTTTTTAATTTCATCATTCCTATTATTTTCATTCAATTTCTTTATTCTTTGATTTTTCTTTACATTTTCACACTTCTCTTTCAATAAATTGATCTTTCTTTTTTCTTCCCCTCTATTTTTATCTGTAATAAATCTGAAGTTATCTTTTATGCTATATCCTTACCTTTATTTCTCTTCTACTTCAGTCGCTCTTTCTGTTCATTTTTCTTTCTCCCGTTTACTACTGTATTGTAGATTTTCTTCCCTTTCCTTAAAAAAAAAAAAAAAAAATTAAAATAATAATACTAACAAATATAAAACAACAACCTATTTTGAATTTATATCTGCATTCGAAGAATAACAAGCAAGAAATAATCAACAAACAATAAATAAATGCAAATATCATTGTTATTCTTGCTTCAGAATAAATATGAAAGTCATGTTCAAGTACTCTTTGACACATTATTAGATTTTGTAGGGTCAATGAGGTACAAGTATGCCATAGTTGTGAAAGATTACTTCATAAATAACTACAATACAAGTTGGTTGCATTAACACATGGCCATTCCAGGCATAACAAGTAACATCTTAGAAAATATTTACAATAAAAATTGAGAAATTTTGCTTTACGTTATGCATGCTTATTATTTCAGTTTTCGTCACTATTTCTTTCATTAATCATCTTCCTTCTCCTTCCCTCCCTCTGTCTAAACCATACACTATATGTTAGAAATGTACCTATTTGTTATAGATTTATATATTTTAAAGAGTTAACGTTAGACAAAATCTTGCTCACAAATGAAAGGAGAGATAATGGTTTTGTTTCATCAATATCCTTAGATGAAAGCAGTTCCCTCCCCTTTGTATCTCCCTTCATTATCTTTTCCATTTTATTTTTTTCCATTCTCTCTTTAAAAATCCTTCTAGTAACTATTTCTTTTATATTGCTAAATAAAGCCTTTGGGAATGATAGGAATATTACAACTTCCTTTCCTAATGCAGAGGAAGTCCATATAAAGCCAAGCAGTTAAATATTACTATTTCCGATACATAAGCACATGAGATAAAGAATTATAAATTTTTTAAAACACTTTTGATTTTAAACTACCTGAGACCATCCCTAGTTCTGAGATACAAAATTTCCCATTGTGAACTATTCATATTTAAAACTTTGTATTCATTTTCTGCCTTTTTATTTTTATTCTTTTACTAACTTCAGTGATTGGACTGAGTCATGCTTGAGCACTGCTTTGAAGTGTTTAGTCAGTCAGATAATTTTTAGTACTTATTCTAAGTAAGTCATTTATGCTCTCAGTCTCTGTTTGCTGGGCTGCTAAGTTATGGGGAGGTAAATAAACCAGCATTGGCTGTCAAGCAATGAGAGACAAACACAGACATGTACAAATGTCAATATACATGGCATGGGTATGGCTGTATCATAAGATGTTTGCTTCTCAAGCACATGGTTCCAAGCTCAATCCCACTGTATGGCTACTTGGGCAAGTGTCTTCTATGATAGCCTTAGGCTGACTAAAATGTTGGTGGATTTAGTAGATAGAAACTGAAAGAAACGGCGATCTGGCAGAAACGTTATCATGCCAGGCGAAATGCTTAGCAGTATTTCGTCTGCCATTACGTTCTGAGTTCAAATTCCACCAAGGTCGACTTTGCCTTTCATCCTTAAATTAAGTACCAGTTACGTACTGGCTCATGAGCCAAATACCCTAATTGAACTCATGACAAATTCTCGACAATGTGCTGTGACCTTGAGCAAGACACTTTATTTCATATTGCTCCAGTCCACTCTGCTGGCAAAAATGAGTAGTACCTCTACTTCAAAGGGCCGGGTTTGTCACACTATGTTAAGGGTACGCATGTCTGTGGAATGCTCAGCCATCTACACATTAATTTCATGAGCAGGCTGTTCTGTTGATTAGATCAACTGGAACCTTTATTGTAACCGACATAGTGCTTGCGCCACTACCAGTATAACAAAATTGTCCTGGTTATGACATTAAATTGCATCCAGTGTTGAGTCCCCAGTTCGGGAGTTATGGAGTTGTGGGGCCTGTGGAGTCACCCCCTTAATTACCATTACTCCAAGGTCCATTCTGACCCAGAACAGTAGTACCTGTTAGGATCCCATCTTTGGGTTAAATAGATTTTTTTAAGGGTAGACTGAGCTCCTTGACTGCAGTGACAGCAATTAGTCTAGAAGAAGGAAAACTCCAAAATTAATACCTTCTTCCAACATGTTTTAAGCCAGCATGAAAGATTATGGCTGATGAGGTATGTCCAATAACATAGATTCATACTATGAAGGCAACTATCACATGTCTGTGCACATTCTGCCACAAGTGGAGATTGCAGGAAATTAATCTTATACAGAACTGGTTAGGACCTTAGAAAGCTCAAAACAGAAAAGTGGAAAATATTGGTAAAAATTTTAAAGTTTATCTACATGCGTAGAGAAATTGAAGTTTGATTTTGCTTTTTTCATGCAAGGGAAAACTATGGACATGTTTTAGTCTATTATACCTCAATAGGATAATCTAACCAAACCTGTCAGTCAAGCTGCTAAGAACTTGGTGAGATAGGAAAATAAGAGTGTATTAATGTAGCTGTGACAAAATAGAGATGCAGCTATGAATGAAAAGGCGATCCAGGTGTAAAATACCACCATTCTTTGCTTGTAAGCTATTATCAGTCTATCATGCTGAGGTTGCTAAGGCATGGTGAATGTAAAAGTATAAAATCTGCAATAATTCAGGCAGCATCTTAATTAGCTGAGCCAGTTCTACTCTACTAGTCTGTATCCTTCCCGTCTCATCACCACTGGAAAATGCTAAACACCAAGAAAAACATCAAAAAGCGAAGCCAAAGTACTTTTACAAATTCTGATAAGGAAACTGGTAAAACATATATATTTTAACCATTAAAATAATTTCATTCCTGTTGTCATAGTATTAAAGAAAAAACAAGCTTAAAACAAAACAAAAAAAAAAAAGAGAGAGAAAAACCATTAATGTTAATGTCTGTTTGAGAATAATATGTACAGCCGCCATTTATTGCCATAGACTTCCTGCTGTAATAGTGCAATAATAGAATGCAAGTAATAATTGTCAGTGCGTCTAACTTGCACTTTATTCTTCTTCTTGACAAACTTAAAGACTCACCATAGGTTATTTGATATTTAAAGATTTTTGAGTTACTGAATGGCAATTATTTTGTACAGGCATCATTTAAAATGTTTAGCAATAACATTTATTACGAGACTAAATGAAAACATATTTAACCCTTTGATGACATTTTTCTAATGAAATACACTGTTTTAGTTAATTTTTACCATTTTTCTCATAAATAATATATTGTTTCAATTCATTTTGATTTTATGTTTTAATGAAATACACTGTATTCAATTAATTTTGACTTTGTTTTTAAATGGCTGTGAATTGGCACAGTCACTAGAGCATTGAATACATGTGTTTTTATTTCACTGGTCATTACATGTTGAAAATGTCAAAACTGTTGATGTAGTACATTACATTTGACGGATATTTGTCCTCATCTTGTTTGTTGTTAACACAACATTTCAGCTGATATACCCTCCAGCTTTCTTCAGGTGTCTTGGGGAAATTTTGAACCTGGGTTCTCATTCCTAAGGTATTTTTCAATGTTATTATTATTAACCACAGAGTCATACCTGTACCTATAACAATGGCTTTTATTATTCTTTTATTCTTTTACTTGTTTCAGTCATTAGACTGCATCCATTCTGGGGCACCACTTTGAAGAATTTTTAGTCAAATGAATCGACCCTAGGACTTATTCTATTATTCTCTTTTGCTGAACTGCTAAGTCACAAACATAAACACACCAACACTGTTTGTTAAGTGGCGGCATGGGACAAACACACACACATATGTAAAATGGGCTTCTTTCACTTTCCATTTGCCAAATCCACTCACAAGTCTATAGCAGAAGACACTTGCCCAAAATGCCATATAGTAGGACTGAGCCTGGAACCATGTAGTTTTGAAGCAAGCTTCTTATCACACAACCGTGCCTGCGCTTATTCAAACAATTTAAAATATTTGTATAGTTTCTGAATATTTTACACCTGGATCACCTTTTCATTCATAGCTGAATCTCTATTGGCAGTAGCATCTATTTTCAGACATATTGAGTCGTGTAAGAATATATCTGGCTTTAAGATCACAATGTCGTCCCTGTAGCAAAGCTGTGTATCTTAAGTCAAGTTTCCAGTCAGAAATCTAGCTCCGAAAATTCTCACCCTCTATATCACATAAACATTGGTTGTCACATAAGCTCCATCTGACAAACAAAACATAGCATATGTGTCAAACATATTAGATAAATCAAGAGAGAATGGTTGGTATCTTCAATAAGTTTGTATTTCAAGGACTCCCATATACTTTTCTGTATACGCTTCTATTTTTGTTCAATATTTTTCTACTGTCATTTTGACTTTTTATTTTCTACTTAATCTTTTTGGCTTGGTGCACCAGATTGGAAACCAACTGCTGTTGTTGCTTTTTTTTATGGATTTTCCTTCATTGCATCTTTTTCTACTAACACATCATTTTTTTTTTCTTTTCAATCATTTTTACATTATTTTTATTCTTTTCAAATTTGATCATGAATGTGCAAAATTCGTGTTGCATATATCTGTAAGGAGAGCAGAAGAATATATAATTTCATATATGCATGCAAATGTTTGTGTATTGCATATAAGCACTTTAGCACACACACACACACACACATACACACACACATACACACACACACACACACACATGCACACATGCATGCATGCAACATGCACACAACACACACATTCTGGCATGTTGATATGTAGTTATAAATACATCATACAAGGTATATCACTATATATGTTTCTCCTGTGATGTTACCATACAATCAATATTTAAATATTTTCACGTTGATGTTTAGTTTTGGTTGATTATATTTCCTATATTACTTGGAGGCTTTGATATTTTTGCCACACAGAAATTAGACTAACTGACTCAGGGTTGTGTGCTACATGAATTTCTGAGTAAGTCTGAATATACATAAATATATATTTATATATATGTGTGCATGTGTGTATGTGTACGCACATGTGTGCATAAAACTCACTTATATTATACAAATGCACAGACACACACATACAAACACATACCACTCACACACAGGCACACCATTTCACACACTCATACATGTACGAAAACAAATTTATCTGATTTATTTAGTTAAATGAAATGGTTTTTATGAAATAATATTACTGATTTAAGAAAAATAAATGAATCAATATTCTAGTTAGATAAATCAAAGTTTACACAAATATTCAATTTTATGTAGGAAGGAAAATCTTAATAAACATGTCAATACTTGTTCCTAATTTGATACGGAAAGAAGGAAGTAATATTTTTTCTCTCATTTAACCTGTTTGATACCAACCTGCCTGAAGCAGTACTGTATCAAGACATAAGCAATCAGACTAGTTACTTGAGGGTCCCAGAGGTCTTGAGACTCAATACTAATTAGTGAAAATTGTAGTTGTAGGGGCCCCAGTATATTTTGTTTAAATTACTATTAAGACAACCATTGGGCTAAAGTTGACTCTGGTCTATTAAGACAACCATTGGGCTAAAGTTGGCTCTGGTCTATAATACAAAATCTCTTGTTTTAATATGCTTATATTTCTATTTAAACCATTGTTTGTTTTTACTTCCATTTATCTTTCCATGTCAGCAAGGGTTTGACAGACATGTTTTTGAGAATTTACTTTGCAGCCAGATGGCCTTCCTGCCACTAATTTGTACCTGATTTTCAAGTAAAGAATCAAAAATATGAATTCATGAAAAATTTATATCATTATCATATCTGTATTCCATGCTATCATAAGTTGGATAATTTTTCTTAGGCAATATTCTATAGCCAGGTGCCCTTTCTGTCACCAACCCTTTTAATCACAGCTTTACAGCATACAGGCATGTGGTGTACCTACTGTAAAACCAAACTACACATGGTACATTAATAACATCTGAACAATAATTAAAATAGAAATAGTAGAAACTTTGTAATATTTTATAATTTTATGACTGCCTTTGGGTTACTATGCATTAACTCTTTTGTTACCAATCCACTTGAGACAGCCTTTGGTTCTATGATACAAAATTCCAATCTTAAAGAATATACTAAGTACATTTTATCCTGGCACCAGCTCTGTTGACGTTAACTTCTTCTCAGTGAGACTAAAGAGTCTCCTCTCAGTAAATTTGATGTGAATTAAATTGAAACTATCTATCATGGTGCATGAGTGGCTGTGTGATAAGTAGCTTGCTTACCAACCACATGGTTCTGGGTTCAGTCCCACTGCGGGGCACCTTGGGCAAGTGTCTTCTAGTATAGCCTCGGGCCGACCAAAGCCTTGTGAGTGGATTTGGTAGACGGAAACTGAAAGAAGCCCATCGTATATATATATATATATATATATATATATATATATATATATATATGTATGTATGTGTGTGTATATGTTTTGTGTGTCTGTGTTTGTCCCCCCAACATCGCTTGACAACCGATGCTGGTGTGTTTACATCCTCGTAACTTAGCAGTTCAGCAAAAAGAGACTGATAGAAAAAGTACTAGGCTTCCAAAGAATAAGTCTCGGGGTCGATGTGCTTGACTAAAAGGCGGTGCGCCAGCATGGCCACAGTCAAATGACTGAAACAAGTAAAAGAGTAAAAGAGTATGATGAAACTGCTAGAACAAGTTAATGGGATATTACTTTGCCTCTTGTCATTGCTCTATGCTGTATTTATTTAAGCAAAGATGCTTATTTCAAAATGGTGTGATCCCAATGTATCACAAAGTAGTTACCAAAGAAATACTCAGTACACTGATGTAACCAAATCCAGTTACTACATTACTGATGGTTGTATTCATTAGTTCTGATATAGTTAATAAGTAAGAAGATAAGAAAAACATTATCATGACATAATTAACCTGCTTACTTTATTTTGCAATTCTATCCCTAGAAATGTCAATTATATTAATTCTTCCTTTAAAGTTACTTTGACATTTTTGTTCTTTTATTGATTTATTTTCCTTTCCAATAACTCTCTTATTTCCACTATCTTATTGGCAAGCTCCTATCTCTATTCTTACATCCAATATTTCATCTCGGGCCACATGTGTGTCCATACCTTTTTCTAATATCTCTCAACCTGCCCACCCACCCAGCCAACTCATATTGACAATTCTCTTCCTGATTTCCATATTTCAACAGGCAGGCCGCATTGACATCTGTGATTTCAGATTCACTATTCAACGCTTTGTCAGCTTAGCTATACTAAAATAAGTTAGTTCCTTGTTTGTTTGTTTTTTTTTCCTTTTTCTTTTTTTTTTTTCTTTTCTCTTATTGTCCTTGCAGTTGGCATTTTTGTAATAAATCATTGATGTCTTATAGGAAATCAATCTGGAGAATCTTTTTTTGATTTCAAAGTAAAATGGACTATTTCTTTAAATGGAAATATCTTGTTAGTGATGAAAGAAATGTAAAATAAATAAACAAATAAAATAAATAAGGAGAAAATGAGATAATACATACACACATGTATATATATATATGAATAAAAAAACACAAAACAAAGAGGTTTTCTTTTTTTATGAATACAAAAACTCAATTTTGAAAACCATTTTTCTCATCAGGAAGGAATTAAGAATATAATTTACTATTGCAACTGTTAAGAAAAGAAATTTTTTGAAATTTACAAAAGGAAGATTAATATGGTTTTTATTATTTGAAATTTCTTTTCATTGTAAGTTATATTATTCTCGATGTTTTTCTTTGCCTTTTGTATTTGTCAATTGTTGACAACCAGTTTTTAGACAAATCTCTGAAGCTAGTTAATATTTTTATTTATGCTAGTCAGTTAGTAGTTTGACACAACTAGTAGTGTTCGACAGAATAAATGCTTTATGGTATTAGGTATGTCACTTTAAATTCTGAGTTTGAATCCTGTAGGGTCACCTTAACCTTGCATTGTTAAAATAAGTATCATTGAAGTACAGGGTTCCATAATGGTAAGCTAACTTACTTCCTTCCAAACTTGTGTCCTTGTGCTAAGCCGCAACTACCTCTACATCTATATAGCCATTTTTCTGGAACCATGAAATTGTTTCTGACTCATATTCCATCCAAATAGGTATCATTAATCCATTTAATTAGCATTGTTAATCCCTCTAACTACCAGTGTATTGGTTACACATTTAACATGGTTTCTTGGCCTGCTAGAAATGGCACCCAAATCTTTAAATCTTAGCCTGCTGTCTTTAGAAAAGAAAGGGTATAAGGAACATTACAGAGGACATTAGATAATGTGATCCTAAATACTATGTGCTGGAAAGAAAAACAGATGGGATGGTCATTGTTGGAACGTCTCTTGCTTAAATTGAATTGAATTGGGATTAAACAACACAGAAGGATAAGGTGTCTAATGCTGACCATAGTAAAAATGTCAGCATGGATGGGTCATAAAGCCATTGGGGGAGTTTATACATTGTATTAAAGTTGGCTAAAACTAGCAACTAGACACCCACCCTAAATCGTACCCTACAATCATATAAAAGTATACATTAGATAATATAATTCTGGATGCTGTATAATTTACGAAAATTGATAGGGTGGCTACTACTGGAATGTCTTTGATTACAGATCTCTGCTTAACCATGGGTGACCTGGGGCTGGGCAGCAACAGCAACAATAACATGATAAATCTGCATATTTCAATATATATATGTATATATATATATATATATATATATATATATATATATATATATGTATATATATATATATATATATATATATATATATATATATATATATATTTCCAAAGTTTCAAATTTATACATTTAAAAAAGAGAGATTCAACACCGGAGTTTTATATCCATTTTCTTCATATATATATATATGTATGTATATATATATATGTAGTAAAAATGTCAGCATGGATGGGTCATAAAGCCATTGGGGGAGTTTATACATTGTATATATATATATATATATATATATATATGTATGTATATATATATATATATATATATATATATATATATATGTATGTATGTATGTATATATATATATATATATATATATATATATGTATATATATATATATATATAATAATATTAGGGACAAAATCCAAAATTACAGGTAAAAAACTCAATTAAAATCAATTTATAAAAAATTAAAATTAAATTGAGCCTTATAGATAAAGTATATATAAAATATATAGTTTTAGGGAAAATAACCAATTTTCAAGAACTCATCGATGAAAATCCACTATCACATATAGAGTTCTTGAAAATTGGTTATTTTCCCTAAAACTATATATATATATATATATATATATATATATATATACACACACACACACACACACACACACACATATATCTATATCTACTACATATGTGGGAAATTCTGTCTGTGGGTGTGTTTGTGGAGTTGTTAGCTAACTCCTCTTATCGATTTTGATGAAACTTGACATGTGAGTAGAACTCCTGTCTAAAAACCTTATGGCATACTCAGATTGTTTTTAAAAAATCGATAATAGGGCCCTGGAAGGGATCCTTATATATATCTAATATAGTTCATTTTAACATCCAAGTGAAATGACCCATTTGCCCAGATCTTAATAGCCAAGGGAAATAACCCATCCATTTTCCTAAATCATTTGGTATAAATCAAATTGAGTATGCTTATTTCTTAGTATTTGAACTGTTAGGTTATTTTCAGTGGAGGCGCAATGGGCCAGTGGTTAGGGTAGTGGACTCGCGGTCATAGGATTGCAGTTTCGATTCCCAGACCTGGAGTTGTGAGTGTTTATTGAGCGAAAACACCTAAAGCTCCACGAGGCTCTGGCAGGGGATGGTGGCGAACCCTGCTGTACTCTTTCACCACAACTTTCTCTCACTCTTACTTCCTGTTTCTGTTGTGCCTGTAATTCAAAGGGCCAGCCTTGTCACTTTGTGTCACGCTGAATATCCCCGAGAACTACGTTAAGGGTACACGTGTCTGTGGAGTGCTCAGCCACTTGCACGTTAAGCGACGGAGTGCCAACAACAACAACAGGGTTATTTTCACAATTTATCCCGTACAACCCTTAAGCAAGTAAATAGTATTTTCCTAAACAATAGATCCACTTATTTCGGTTAGTGACTTATTCATGAATATACCAACATTGGTACCGCTGAGAGTAATATTCTCTGGGAACACACAACAGCCCTTTTCAGAGTTATTTACTTTGAATTGTTATCATTTCATATCTGATTAGCCAATTATTATGTAACATGCTTTACGATTTAAGTATACATACCTTATTGGTATTTCCTCCTAAGCTCTATATACTCTTGGAATGCATTAAAGCCCTTTTTGGGGCTACTTTATTTGAATTCTTACTATCAGGTAACTAATTTCATGTTCTTACATTACTGACTTCACAATTTGGATATTCATAATTTATTGGGAATTCCTAAAAATTAGATCCTGTGTAAGACAGTTTGGTATTCTCTGTAAATGCACAAAAACCGTTTCAAGAGCTACATTCTTTGTATTGTTGTTATTAGAGTAGCGAAACAATTATGAGGGATAAGCCCTGCTTCCCCAGGAATTACCAGGTACATCAGCTAGTCATATATATTCTCAATCGCAGAATAATGCTAATAATATAGTCTGAACAGGATAAGCTACCCCTATTTTGCAGAGAAAAGTGTAGGTGGCTCACTTCTAAAAGCAAACTTCGTTTATTTACGTTTGTCGTAATTTGAATTTATATATATATATATATATAGTTTTAGGGAAAATAGCCAATTTTCAAGAACTCATCGATAAAAATCCACTATCACATATAGAAAAATTAATAATTAAAAGCACAATAAATGAGTATAATATAAAGTAAAGGCTCAATTTAATTTTAATTTTTTATAAATTGATTTTAAACATATCTAAATATACATACATACTCATACATATATACATGCATACATACATACATGCATACATACATACACACATACATACATATATACATACATACATACATACATACATACATACATACTTACTTACACACATATATACATGCATGTATTTATGTAGGTAACCATGCATGCATATGTGCATGTATGTATATATACATGCATGCATATATGTATGTATATGTATATGTACACAACACCTTCTGCACAGTTTCTGTCTATGAGATTCACTCACAAGGCAATAGTCTTCTCAGTGAGCCACAGTACAGGACACTCGCCCAAGGGACTATGCTGTGGGACTGAACCCAAAACCATGTGCTTTGTAAAGTAAACTTCTTAACCACATAACTATATTTGTGCTTCCTTATATTCTTCAGATAACAATTGTGCACACAGCTACACATCCCATCTAGAGCAGGGGATAGGGACTAAATATATATATATATATATATATATAGCTTCACTGTATGCAGCACATTTAAAAATCAATGAATAATGGCTTCTACTACTCCATAGTTAAAATATAGAGAAAATCATATGGATTATCTATAAATCAGCTGTAACTGAATATACATTCTAAGACAGAATACATTCTAAGACAGAATACATTCTAAGACAGAATACATTCTAAGACAGAATACATTCTAAGACAGAATACATTCTAAGACAGAATACATTCTAAGACAGAATACATTCTAAGACAGAATACATTCTACAAGTGGGTGAACTGTGTGTGGAAAAAAGACAAAACAAAACATAACAAACACACACCCTGGCTTTTGATTAGATGTCATATAAACATTTCTTAGAGCTGTTGCAGTAAAAAATCCCTTTTTAATATTGTTTTTTCATTTTTGGAAGATAAATATGTTGGTACCTTTGAAGATCATATACAGGGGAAGTGCCAACAACTTGGGCAAGAGCAGGTCTGATTTAACTGTTTACTTCCCTAGCAATTCACCTGATGCCCAACCTGTCAGGTCAAGTGAAATTGCAATCATGGTCAATGCCAGTGTTGCATAACTGGCACTTATGCTGGTGGCACATAAAAATCCCCCTTCAAACTTTGGGCCTCATGGAGGCAATGACAAGTAACCAATACTTTTGGTAATGTGTTGTGTTTGAGACGATCTCTCAAACACAACACCTTCTTTCTTCTTATTTAGGTGATCATGTCCTGCCACAACTCTCTGTTCTTTGTTTTCTTAACACTTAAATCTCAGTTGCTTGAACCTCATCTCACAAAGCTTTTTACCTTATAATGAAATCAAACATTATTTACATTGTTTACATTTGATGGATATTTGTCCCCATCTTGTTTGTTGTTAACACAATGTTTCGGCTGATATACTCTCCAGCCTTCATCAGGTGTCTTGGGGAAATTTCCAACCTGGGTTCTCATTCCTAAAGTATTTTTTGATGTTGTTATTATTATTATTATTATTATTCAGGTCACCCGTAGGCATATGGCATAGTCGTTAAGAGTGTGGGCTACTAACCCCAAGATTCCAAGTTCAATTCCAGGCAGCGACCTGAATAATAATAATAATAATAATAATAATAATAATAATAATAATACCAACAACAACAACAACAACAACATCAAAAAATACCTTAGGAGTGAGAACCCAGGTTGGAAATTTCCCCAAGAAACCTGATGAAGGCTAGAGAGTATATCAGCCAAAATGTTGTGTTAACAACAAACAAGATGAGGACAAATATTCATCAAATGTAAATAATGTACATAATTCCTCATCTCTTAAATATAGAACTGGATGAGATCAAAGTAAATAGTTATTTGGTTTGACTTCATTATTAAAATTTGCCTCACAGAGGCAAAATGGCTGAGTTCCTTTTGAGTGTTGGGCCTTACAAAAGCAAAATGGCTGAGTTCCTTTCCTTTCAAACATCTCCATGAAATAGTAACCAAATTGTATCTCCATCAAATCACTCCCTACTATCTTTGCTTCAGTTCACTCAGCTGTAGAAATGAGTTGCAATGTCACTGGTGCCAAGCTGTATCGGCCTTTGCCTTTCCCTTGGATAACATCAGTGGTGTGGAGAGGGGAGGCTGGTATGCATGGGCAACTGCTGGCCTTCCATAAACAACCTTGCCTGGATTTGTGCCTCTGAGGAAACTCTCCAGGTGCAATCCTATGGTCATTCATGACCAAAGGGAGTTTTAGAATTAGGGGAAAAAAATTAGGTTAATTTTCCTTGAAGTTTTATCTAAATTAGCAGACATAATCTTCAACAAAACTATAATTGTCTATTTACAAAGAACAGTGGTAGTATTACAAATAAAGAAATGGTTATTTCATAAAGAATTCTGATATAAAACTTAATAAATACATCAAATACATAAATATATAACCAGTAAATAGAAATTTTTGTGTAAGTCTAATGAAAATAAAGTGTATTAAATTGAATTGAAAATCCAGACTATATATCTTATATATTCAATTTCTTACTGAATTCTACTAATACTTCTCAATCTATTTAACTTCTCTGAGGAGTTTCCTTTTGTCAGAATGTGAGTGCAATGAATTACGTTTCAAGTCTACTTGAATAAATTTTCTGACACACTTTGTAACAAATAGAATTTTCATTATATGAAACACATTGCAGAAGTACATTAAATGAAAATACAGCTTCTGCGTGTACTTCACAACAATTTTCATCATCATCATCCAAATTGTCATCATCATCATCATCGTCATTGTTGGTGTCGTCATCGTTGTCATCATCGTCATCGTTGTCATCATCATCATCATCATCATTTTAATGTCTGTTTCCCATACTGGCATGGGTTGGACAGCTTGACAGGAACTGCCAAAGCCAGAGGCCTCACAAAGTGCCATATTCTGTCTTGGTTTGGTCTCTAGGCTGGATGCCTTTCATGATACCAACCACTCCATATAGTTTACTGGGTGCTTTTTATGTAACACCAGCACCCACACCAATTCTTTTTACACGGCACCTTGATATTAGAATCTCAATTCTACTGTGGTGGTCAGGTCTTCTCAAGTACAGCAATACACCACATTTCTTGGTACTCTGTCATCTCCTTCATAAGGTTCAGTGTTTTATCGACTTATTTTCCAAAAATTGGAAAACATTTCCAACGATAATTTTGGTTTAATAGTCAGAAAGCAATATTCTTCATATCACTGTAATTTTTATCCTCAGAACGAGTAATTTTTACTATGGTATATTCTATCCATATAAATCGGAATTCCAAGTGAATCCCAAAGGCATCATTTTATGCTGAGTGATGTAATTTACTTTTGATCAATACAGTGTTCACCAGTAACCAACTCTTGCTAAAAGCTATGAATATCAGTTGGACGACTGACTTTAGCAAATTACTATCATTTTCGCTTTCTTTTATTGAAACAAGTGTATTTAAAGTGATCTATTTTTATGTCAATAAAACGAAACGTTTATTTATGTGTGGAATGTGTGGAATATTAGTTAATAACTCAGGTTTACTTTAGCTAATCTTTAAAAAAAAAGAAAGAAATCTTTTAACCATTGTAAGTGTCTAGTTCTGGTCTGAAACATAAGATATTGTACATCTCAGTGTTTAAAGTATTTTCTCATGACAAAATATTCCTGAAAATATGACTACAGCTTTTGTTGAATGTGTATGAATATATAGACATACAAGAGTTAAATAGTGAGACAGAGACAGGCAGAAGCAAGAAAAATGTCGCTGTTACTTGAATACTATACAAATATGTCTTTAAAAAGACTTTTCTTTTAAATTTACCAAAATTTAATTTTTCAATAATTTTTCAAAGATCTATTATTTATATTTACTGTTGAAAAGATCTCAAGGATCGAAACTGGTTCTGTAATGTTCTTTATAAAAGTATTTTAGCATCTTCTACTTTGTCTTTTTTCCATATATATATATATATATATATATATATACATACAGGGTGTGGTGAATAAATAGTCATCTAAATTACACAAAAATAAAAATAACACTAACATCTCATTTTAACAGGTATGTTTACCAAAATTACATAAAAATATCTTGAAGTACTAAAGAGTTAATTTATTGAATAAAATCGCCATGGGCTTCAACCACGGCCTCCAGATGACATCAGAACCTCCTGCAACTCTTCTGGACTGTCTCCTTGTTTAAGCTGATGAATGCTGCCATAATCCTTGCCTTCAGTTCATCTTTGGTGTTACAAGGAGTTTTGTTGGTTTCTCACTCAACTATTCTCCACACATAATAATCAGGGGAGTTGTAGTCTGGGGAGTTCAGTGGCCAGATGTTAGGGGTGGTGTGATCACAGAAATTGTCTGACAACCATGACTGGGTTCTCCTGCTTGTGTGGCATGGTGCAGAACCCTGTTGCCAGACATAGAGTCTCTCAGCAGCCACCCTCTTGAGCCGGGGCAGCACTATCTCTTCCAGGCACTTGATGTAGGCTTCTGTGTTGAGTGTGAGGCCACTTTTAATTTTTCCAAAATTTAATTGTTTTCCATATTTACAGTTGAAAAAGTCTCAATGACTGAAACCTGTACTGAAAGGTTTTTTATAAAATTATTTTAGCATTTTCTACTTTGACTTTATTTTCCATATATATCAACTCGTGTGTTCCTTTTCAACCTACTACATATATATGGGAGCATTCATGAAAAAACAACAGACGAAGACAGGTAGTGTAAACAACAAATGGATGTATTAGTATAACGCTCAGGAACAGAGAATGTCTTTAACGTTTCGAGCCTACGCTCTTCAAGAGTAAGAAACAAGGAGAGAAACAAGGAGAAAAAAAAATATATGTGTAGTGGTCAGTGATCTATCATATATATATGTATAAATATATATAGCCTGCTTTGGTTTGGTTTCTATGGCTGGATGCCCTTTCTAATGCTAACCACTTTACATAGTGTTCTAGGTCTCACCGTCATCAATGCTTTTTACATGGCAGCATCACGAGTGCTTTTTATGTGGCATCAGCACCCACACTAATGCTTTTTATGTGATGTCAATTCTGTTGTGGTGTGCAGGTCTTTTTCAGTACAGCAATGCACCACATATCTCAGTAAGCAAATTCAAATAACTTGTCCTGAAGTACATACAAATAGTATAAAATCTATCTATAGATGTACAACAACACTCACTGCATCATAAAACAAAATCACATATACTTAAACCTATATGTATGTGTATGTATGTATGTGTGTATGAGTGTGCGTGTTTGTGCATGTAAATTCAAACATGAGAAGACAAGCATTGAATGTAGATAATTTTATATTTATTTTGATGTTTGAATTTGTATAAATAATTTGATAGAAGAATTAGTCATAACTTTGAAAGTGAAACCCCCTGAAAGGATTTCTTTTTTTTTTTATTGTTTTCTGCTTTTGATACTTATTTTTATGTTTTTGGCTAAATGCGTGAATGCTTAAAGAATTAAACTCTAGGAACGCATGCTACTTAATTAATATTTCAAACACGACAATAATAACAACAACAACAACAACAACAATAATAATAATAATAATAATTCCCTGAAAACAGTGTTGTAACAGAAATTAATTGAAGAATGCATTATATTTCATACATATACCACAAGGCAGCACAATACATATGTAAATGAATAAAAAAAATACCAAGCTGAAAACAGCAAAGAAAATAATATAAAAAGAAAAAAGAAAGTCTAATGTAATTGCAAGGCATTCATTGATTACAT